>NW_015174300.1:638684-658424 GCF_001447785.1 Gekko japonicus | reverse complement strand
TGTGTCAAATATGTGATTGATGACTGACCAGACAAAGAAAACTGAACTGAGCATGTCTAAATGATGTCAGTGATGATGTAAAGTGAGGAGGAGCAAGAAGAGCATATAAGCAAGCTCCCGACTGTAACACATTGAACATCCATACTGATTTCATAGCTATGAGGTGTTCCTTTATTCGAATAAATTCTTTTGTTACCCTTTACTGCCTGGATGATTGTTTTAACTGTGTGGCTAGTCACACAAGTCAAAGAACCTTAGCGCCCTTGGGGCGTTGGTATCATGTCCATTGAAATAGGAATTTGTGAAGTCTTTCTTTTGGAAGCATTAAATAGTAAATGGTAGATATTGCTTTAAATCCCCAGCCTATCCATTGTATTTTTTTTTTGTATTTCTTGTATTTCATAATATTGTATATTTGAGAAATATTTGGAGCCTTATATAATAGTAGTGCAGCAACTTTAGCCTTAAAAGTGGTGAAGCAGGAATACATTAAGGGTTAGAATTGAAAAAGAACTGAGTAATGGCACCAACAGAGTTGTTTGTTGGTCTGACAGCAGCTTCTAGATGTGCCTTCCAGGATAGATTGGATTGAAAGGTAACATCAAGATAATGAAAGGTGTCAACCTGCTCTAATTCCTGATCTAATATAGGCCATCTATAGTGTTTTTTAGCACTGGTTCTTCTAAAAAACAACTTATTAGACTTAGAAAAATTGATGGTTAATCACTCTGTATGGCAATAACAAGCAAGTTTAAGTTTATGGAGACCTAGAACTGACCTAGATAGAAGAGCTGTATCAACAGCATAGAGGAGTACAGATAATTTAAATGTAGCAAGATAAGGTGGATGACATTTGTCTCTAGTGAGAAATTTAGCCATATCATTTATATAAAGGTTGAAAATAAGTGGACTATAAATAAAGGTAGACTATAAATAGCGTTAGTAAATAACTGAACCTGCTGGTAATTATGAGACCTGCATGGACAAAAACCATGTGGGACCTAGACTGTAGTAAGGAACAAAATTGAACAAGATCACATGAAAAAGCTGGCTAGATCCACCCCCTGTTTCAAGAGCAACAACCCAAACCAGCAGTCTCCATGTATATCTTCAGCTCAGGGATTTCTTAGTGCACACACCTGGTGACTTCCAATAGTGTAAATGTGTTACTGTAGTGAAAAGTACTGAGACTTACTAGTGATTTCAGATACTTTATTTCAGCTCAGAACAAGACAAGAGTACCCAGCTTGCAGGCTGGTTTATATGTGCAAATCCCCGCACCCCAAACACACCCACACACAAGTGATTGGCTATTTACAGTGGCCGAGAGTTCCATAGGCTCTCGGCCGGGAGCCTAGCCTTCCGATAGGTGCCAGCTAGGATCCGCTTGTCCCATTGTTACTGAGAGCGAAGCTCGGTTGCTTCGCATGACCACGTGGTGAAATGGCCGTGCACACTGTCTGAGATGGATACATTACATCTAGAATCATTTCTGAAGAAAGAGCATATAGAATAGGTGGTTCTAAACAGCATGCTTCACAAGGAACAGATTAAATAACATTTTATGGCAACCACCATTGAACCCCATTATACTGTAGTATAATATTCACACAATCCACCAAAAATAAAACTTGCTATAAGAATTCAGCCTTAACATCTATGTTGCAGAGTTTGCAGCAAGGATGTCTGTGCAAAACAAGATTAAGAAAATCAAATAAATAAGTGCTATTTAAATACATTATAACAGTCCACCTGAAACAGCATTAATATTACAGCAGACTGCTATAACTAATTTGTTTTAAGTAGGAAGAATAGGGGCCACCATTTATTTGGCTGTTCCAGCTGGATCACTAATCCTATACTTCCAGTGTTTTAAGGGCTCATCAGTGTTGGTGCTGCAGTGGTAGAACAAAGCAAGACAGAGATTTCTGGAAAAAATGCATTCCAATTAAATGCATGCTGCCTTCCTCCACTGCTTGACTCCTCAGTTCCCTAGGAAACTATTCATACAGAGGGAAGAGATTCATTTTGGCCTTTAAAAAAGAGAGCGAAAGACCAATCTTCATTTCATAATACTGCTGACTTCTCTCAGAGTCAAAGGAAGGGAAACAACCTGCTCCTCCCCTACTTGGAATACATGCAAATATATAAGAGTAGAATACCAAATATTTGACCTAATTTAGTAGATGGCCTTTGCCAGAGCAGCCTCATGCCCTTCAGAAGTGGAGGTGCTACCAGTTCCACCCAGTGTATCAAGCTAGCCCCATTCACAGGTGTTTAGAACAGCACTGGGGGGAAATGGCACATGCCTTGTGTGACCTGGCTATCCCAGGCTAGCCTGATCTCATCAGATCCTGGAAGCTAAGCCAGGTCAGCCCTGGCTGGTATTCGGACGGGAGACCGAATTGGAAGAAGGAAGATGTAACAACCTACAAAGACTATTTAAAGAAGATACTGGAAATCGCTGAATTGGACAATCTTACGTTGAAACTGCATGGAAAAGATGGGATTTTTCAAAACATTTGGTCACGATTTTATGAATGGCTGGATACGCATTCATAGAAGATAGAGGTTTTTCTGCTATACTTACATTCTATTGACATGTAAACTCAGAGAAGGATTTTTATTTTATTTTTATCTGGTATCTGTATGTTTGTTTCTTAGGTTCGTTCTGTATGCGTTAAAACAATAAAGAATAATGGTTTTGAGCCCATTAAAAAAAAAAGATCACTATAGCATAAAGACAATGCAATATCCTGAATGCACGGATGAAGCCTTGGTGTGTGTTTATGCTCAGAGCTACTTCAGGTTATTTTGTAACTTAACAAGGAATAATTTTGCTACCGCTCTCCAGCGGTATTTTTTTACCCAAAATAGACAGTCTCCACTCAGTTTGGAGGAATTAGCTTGGAGACAGAGCAAGAGGTGGGTAACTGAGATCTCCACCTGTGTATACAGGGATTTGTCCCTATGAGAACTCTCAGAAATAACCAAGCTGTTATTTATGGGAAGGGTTTTTAACTGAAAAAAAAGAAAACAGAATAAAACAAGGATGCACACACAAAACACTTACAAGAGCTAACTAGGAGAATCAGGGAGGAAAAGGGAAAGTATTGTAGGGATGGGTGATAATTACCAGTCTTGAAGAGGTTATGCAGACCCGGAAAAGTTGAAGAGGAAATGGCCAGCATTTCGGGAAGCAAGAGAGGACCTACATGCAAGTGGGCATGTGAGGGGGATCCAAGAATGCACACACTTTGCTGGAGCAGCAGAGTGACACATTTATAGGGTAAAATGTATCCTGAGGCAGATTGACTCATCGTCAGAGGAATGAGCTGATCATTCTACTGGAGGTAGACATAGGTCTTTTCTGCACTCGGATCTCATTCCCGGTTTTATCAGCGTTCAACTCGTGACACAATACCATGCATTTATCCCTGGTTATAACAGCATCCGTTTATCCTGGGACAAGTGTGGGGTGAAACCAGGGTGACTTCAATGTAATGTGGAAACAAAAAATACCCCAAGATAATTACAGGGGTGAACTCGCATGTAGTGTAGAATGTAAGTTCAGGGACAAGGTTGATTTAAGATCTAGTGCGGAAAGGACCAAAAAGATGGGAGAGGTTTGATGGCCCTACAAGCACCGGACGGGAAGGGTGACAGGGAAGGTGAATAGACTTAAGCACTGATTAGTTGCTGCTTAATCAAGGGTAATGGATGAAGGGGAAGTCAGGCTTGGGTGCTGAAGGAATTATTCTGAGTGAATCAATAGGTCCTAGATGACCCATTGTTTTAAGTCATGCATCTTTCCAGGCAAGGAGAGGGTAGTAGCCAGTCAGCCACTTGGAGTCATGCCTTGAAAACTGCTTTCCCAGGCCTCTGCCTGATTGTCATCCATTTTGGTCCAAGCAGTGCCCTGCACTTAAGGTATTGGGGTGATGTATAGAGGGGTGTTCCTGGCTTCATAACCTATAAACTACCTCTCAGCAGGAGGGATCTGACTGCTAACACTGTGAGTTCTTGAACAGTACAATATGTGGTCTTTAAGACAGTCAAGATTTCCCATAAATATAATTTACTTTTAACATTTATTTAGCAGTAAATATATGATACTTATTTTGTTGCATGAGATTATAGTTTCATGGCAGAATGCATTTAATAGGTGTTATGTTACAGTTCTTATAAACAAAAAGGAGTGTGGGGCATGTTTAAAGACTAAGAAGTTCATTGTTGCAAATAATTGCTCAATTAGAATTTACCAATAGATTTGACTGTTAATACAATTAAATAGAGGCAATGCATTCCTTACCCACTACTGATGTTAAAACCAGTTTAACACTAGTACGCAACGTGCAAAGACTTGCAGGGAGAGACACTTCATTTCCACCTGTATCCCCTCCCCCACTGTTTCCTTTCTCCCTGCCCTGGTAGTTCCCATAGCCTCTTTCCTTTTCCTGCTTCCTTCTCTTCTTCCCACCCACCAGCCAGCATACTTTTATCTGCTCCTCGATTTTCAGCTTTCCCTCCCCCAGCAGTCTCTCTCAATTTGGCTGAGTTATGTGATAGTTGCCAGGCTGGGACCAGTGGCTGCTGAGTTGAGTGGTATGGCTGGGCAGTGAGTCTTTGGTGGTTGCTGCCACACCTGTCCTTGGCAAATCCACCTCTTTTGGAGGACATAACAGGGGAGGGAGAAGGGAACGTTTCCAGGGCTGTTTGAGCCTCCCTGTCTACCCCTGCTCTCCTCATGGTTTTGCTTAGAAACCAAGGCTTGGAAGGCTCAGCAATATTGTTGTGGTTGTCTAGGAGGTTTCAAAACAGAAAGTGAGTGTGCATTCTTTTCTTAAAACTACAGGCATTGTTTCTATTATTTGGGGGAGCTTTATCCCCTGGTGGGTTTTTTTTTAAATTTCAGATTTCTCTGCACACTTAGGACTTTTTTCAGGTTTGTAGCAAAGTTATGCCTATCTGTCCCTATCTCCACTCTGTGAATCTGTTAATCCATAGTCTATGGTCCCATTCAGAATTAGATATATTTTTACCTAGAGCAATAGTATTTCTATCACCCATTACAGTAATAATAATAATAGTAACAACAACAACAACAACAATAACTGTGTTATCTTGTACTTTTGCACAGAAATGTCACAACTCGTTTCATGGCCTAACCCTTGTGTCCATAGTTTCTTCCTACATATGTAGTAGGGCTGCCAAATCCCCCCGGGGGGCGGATTTCCTCCTGCCTTGGAGGCCCGATTTCCGACGCCGCGGAATCAGGCCCTTCCATTTGAGGGGAAAACATAGAGTTTTCCCCTCAAATGGCTGTGGCCCCGCCCCCAGCGTGCCCGGCATCATGACGTCACATCCGGGTGACGTGCATGTGGCGTGCGCGCGCACGACCGGGACGCCGTCCGGGAGCCCCCCGTTGCAGGACTAAACAGGTTTGGCAACCCTAATATGTAGGCATGTCAGATGCATATCAGATTTTATGAAAAAAGGTCTAGCTGTGAAAGCTTATGCTACAAGAATATTACAATCCTGTGCACAGATACCTAGGAGTAGGTTCATTTGAATACAGTGGGACTTAATTCTGAGAAAACTTGCATAGGATTGCACTGTAAATCTCTTAGTCTTTAAAATGGCACAAGATTCCTTTTGTTTGTTTGTTTGTTTTACTGCAACAAAATACTAACAAGGCTACCAATTACAGAGCAATTCTAAGAATTTCCTAGGAGTAAACTTCACTAACTAGACCTGAGTAAGAGTCTGAGTAGATCTGCTTAGGATTGGTCTGTTAATTAATTTGTGACAAAATCTCTTCAGAATTAATGTCCAGTAGTCTTGCTTTCAAGGGCACACTCTGGAAGGAAAGACTATCTCTGAACATGCACAGAGAGCCCTTCTTGCTCCACTGAATAACTATAGTTTCCTTCTTCACACAATAATTTGAGAGTGGAAAGCCCCTGGGAACAGACTTAGGCAGGATTTTCAAATATAAGGGCTGAACCCACAACTTCTGTACCCCAGGGGGGGGAAAACACCTTCACACCTGCTCTTTTAACAGATCCTTTCTTCCAACTTCAAGTTAACAAAGATGTGTTAAAAATTTTTAAAAATACAACAGTGAAATAAGTTGATTTTTAAATGTTTCTTTTGAGAATTTATCAGTCATTTAAAATGTGTGCAGGAGACTGAATAGAACTCATTCCTTACCTAATCTCCTGTGAAGCTTCCATTAATGATGTTAGATGACTTTCTTATCCTGAGTGCAGTTGAGAAAAAAGCCACAAACAGTAAATGCATTCAAATTGCATTTAACATTGAAGCTTCTAAGAAGGAAGTTCAGAGGGAAAAGCCAACAAATTACTTTAACATAATTTTGTTCTAGTTGTATGCCTCACTAACTTATGTAGTCAACAGTCTGTGTTTGTGTGCATATGAGAGAATCTGTGTGCTGTCAGTTTACTCTAACCTTCCATTTTGGTTATCACAAAAGGGGGAGGGGTGTTGCTTTATCATCAAGGTACGGGAGGAAACCATTGGAGGGTATGGAATAGCAATCTGCTAGTCCTGTCCTTGCTGCTGACTGCAGTATTCCTTTTTTTGCTCACAAGTTGGGAATAGGATGCTCACTCAGATTTTCATAACAGAGACCAGTATGTTCAAAAGGATATCCATTAATTAGTGAGGAGAGACAGGAATGGGAGCAGCTGCTTTCAGGACAAGGGAGCCCATGCAGTCTACACTTCTAACTTGCAAACAGAAGTAAGTGAGCAGGGACTCCCTGCCATGAGACTAAACAAATGCACACAAATGTCTCTGTGTGTGTATGTGTGAGGGGAGACCATTCCATTGTAAGGAATGCAATAAAGACTCCACAGTGGGGAAGGAGATAGGAGCTATCAGTGTTGTAGCGACTAGGCTTAGTTCTGAGCTGCTCACAGATCTCATTACACTTCTCCCATGAGGTTTCAGGAAGCTAACATGGTACCCTGAGAGTAAAGATGAGCAGCCAAAGAAGCTGAGGCTCGATAAGAATAAAAATAGATTATCTACTTTGATTTTGTCATTTTTGTGTTTGTTTGGAGGTCCAAAAGGCTTTGAATTCATCTTTGTGGTAGGATAGTTCTTTTGTTAGAATCTCAAAATGCCATTTAAGATTAAAATTTTAAAGGGGGCAATCCTAACCAGGTCTACTTAGAATCCATTAAAATCTATTCAATGAAGCTTCCCCCCAGGTAAGTATTCTTAGGATTTCAATCGTGCGGCTGACGACGGCGGAGGCGGAAACTAGAAGGCGCGCGATGACGTGGAACGCAGGTGCGGCGGAGCCTAATGGACACAGCCGAGGCCGGAACGCTGAAAGGAAGCTACCCTGAACGCCAGGATGAACGTCCCGACCAAAGACCGCCGGGGGAAAAAATGAGCCGAGCTGGAGGAAAAACAACAGGCCCACCACCTGGGTGCCAGTAGGCAGCCCCGTCCCTACACCATGTGGCCCTAGTTAGGGAGGAAAGCATTCCTATGTAAACCGCCCAGAGACCCCTTGGGGTCAGGGCGGTATAATAAGTCGAATGAAATAAATAAATAATAAATAATGTGAGCAGTGGCTGTATGTTACTCTAACTGCATAGGAGAACCCTGCTTTAAAAATAATAAAGATATACTCATTGTAGGCTTTCTTTCCCTCCTATCCAAAATTATGTAGATACATTGCTAAGAATTCTTCCCCAGAATCACTATAAGCAAAAAACTGTTGCCATGACGGGCTGATATAAACAAGAGTTTCTATGATTGGCTGATATAAACAACAGGCCATAACAACTGCACAAGGCCAAATTCCAAGGGGGGGGGAACAAATCTAAAGAAGATATTGAAACAATGACTTGTTTAGCCAGTAGACCATAATTCATTTGTTATCAGGACATTCAGAAATTCTTACACTTTACTTGGATTCTTTGCACTGTTTATAGGGAGTGTTCTCCCTCTATATAATAACAATGTGTTTGTACACAGTTAAGGATTGTTGTTTCCTTTCCTTTTTCGTGGCCTCTGGTACTCACTGCCTTTTGTGGTTTAAGAAAAACATTTTGCCTACTGAAATCCCCCCAAATAAATGTTACTAATGTAGATATCAGAGTTAGCCTTGTGTAGTGGTGCCAGAATAAGGTGTGAGAGATATCTCACTAGATGATATTGGGACAGATATCTCACTAGGTGATATTAGGGTTGCCAGGCCCTTGGCCACAACTCTGGGGAGGGGCCTGAGAAGAGTCATGTGTCATTTGGGGGGAATCCTAGAAAGTAACCCAAAAGTTATCTCTCCTCTGGGGCAGATGACATACCTTCCCCTTTTTCTTCTGCTACAAAGATCAGTGGCACCAGGGAATGAATTGCCTGCTCTCAGCTTAACCTGCCTCACGTTTGTAGAATAGTTATTGTCATGGTGTCAATTCCATGTGTTGGAGGCCCGTGGAAACAGATGTGAGACAAACAACCTGCTCCTTGGCCATTTTTTTCTCAGAGAACTATGTGGGGTGAAAGGGGGGGGAATGCTGTAGTCCCCTCTGCCACCACACTGCACTCAGGAGCCAATTTCACACACACTCACTATTTTTAAGATGAGTCCTGGGTCATAAGTTAAATGTGAGTTGGGCTGGGGGGAAACACAACCCAACTCATGTTTAGCATATAGTCTAATCTGGCTGTAAGACTGTATTAAAGTGTTTGGACAGGGTTAATGCACAGAACAATTATGGGGTGTGCATTCTAACACTCACATTTTAGCTAGCATGGTGTAGTGAGTAAGAGTGATGGCCTCTGATTTGGAGAACCGGGTTTGATTCCCCACTACACCACATGAAACTGGCTGGATGACCTTGGGCCACTCACAGTTCTCTCAGAACTCTCTGAGCCCCACCTGTCTCACAAGGTGCTTGTTGTGAAGAAAGGAAGGGAAAGCAATTGTAAGCTGCTTTGAGACTCCTTAGGGTAGAGAAAGCAGGGTATAAAATGAACTCTTCTTCTAGCATTAACAGCAACTGCTGAATTTTATTGTTTGGAGGCTGCCTGTTTGTTACCTGAATGGAAGAATAACTGTCAAATGAACTATCCCTGTAACTACCTCTGATTTGGGAAGGAATAGGCAGATCATGAGAGGAAGGGCAAGAAGGCTTGGCTGTCATAACCCTTTCTTACATGTACAGGGTAATACAAACTCAAAAGCCAGAGACCTAGCTGTTTTATCATTCCAGCTCCTCTGATTCACTTTGGACTTAGCTAGGTTCTCCCTTGCAACACTCACCACTTTTTAAAGTTGCTCCCTAAAGTACATGGCACAATCTACCACTGATTTCTCAGCCTTAGGAATCCTCTTGTTATGTACGGGGACCGCCACCAGGGGTCCGCAGCACATGCAGGAGCTTGGCTCCTGGAACAAAGGAAACTTTGGATCCTGGTTCCCCCCAGCCCCAACCAGGGCTATTTTGGGGCAGGAACGCACAGGAATGGAGTTCCGGCTGGCTCCCACGTTTGCCATGCCCAGCAGGAACTCATTAGCATAATAGGCCACACCCAACAGCAGAAACTCATTCGGATTGGCTACAATGAGGGGTGTGTGGCCTAACATGCAAAAAGTCCTGGGTTTTGACAACAAACAAGTTAAAGAGAGAATAAGAAGGAAAAGGTGGGTGTGGCTGGATGACCACACTTCTGGTAACATGGGGTGTGGCCTAATATGCAAATGAGCAGTGCTGTCAGGGGTGTGGCCCAATATGCTAATGAGCTCCTGCTGTTGGCTATGGCCTATTATGCTAATGAGTTCCTGCTGGGCTTTTTCTACAAAAAAAGCCCTGGCCCCAACCAATAGCCACTTTGGCAGGACATTCAAACCCTCCAATGGGAATGGGAGGTGCTGGGTGGATATGTATATAGCTGGCCCTGTTGGGCCATTAGAGTTAGTCTTAGTTGGAGTGAAGTACAATAAAACGTGTGCAAAAGCATGTTGTCGTCCAAGTCCTCCATGCGGCAAACCCAGTACTTTACACCTCCCTTTCCATCTCTCCCCTCCAAGATCCAGTGGTCACCTGACAGGCCTCGCAAATTCTCCCAGAATAGGAGATGACTGTACCAGTACCCTGACCTTGCGTCCACTCTTGCCTACTCTCTGGCAAGTCACATCAGACTTTTACAACTGTCTCTCACATCCTGTGCTAACTTGGGTCTGTGAGAATTCAACCCAAGCCTCAACTTGGTCTCGTTGATTAATTGCCACTTTGACGTCAGGAAGGAATTTTCCTCCAGGCTAGATTGGCTAGGGTTCCTGGAGGGTTTTTTTGCAGGGGTCACTGGTGGAATGGGGAGTGGGAGGTAGTTGTGAATTTCCTGTGTTGTGCAGGGGGTTGGACTAGATGATCCTTGATGTCCTTTCAGCTCTATATTTCTAACACTTAAGGGTCCTAGGTGTAACATAGATAACATCCATCATACTGATAGTGCAATGCCACTGAAAATATTATTGTTTATTCTGAACTAAGAAGAAATCAGGATCTGAAGAAAAATCCTGAAGAGTTTTTGTTTCCATGCATGTGAATTTGGCTGGTAAAAGTAAAGTGGATGTAAGAATTGTGTAGTCACTCTGAATACATTAATTTTACAGCAACATTGGCAAAAGTGAGGGCATAAATTCACACATTGATAACAAATAGACCATTTTGTGCTTTGTAAGTGTGCAGTCAGCAAAATCAGAAGGTGAAGACGCAGGTGAAATACTGTATGATTCTGCTAATGAGGACTTTGGGGTTTGGCTCAGAAAGTGCTATGAAACAGATAACAAAAGTTAGGAACAGGAAATAATATTTTTGTTTCTGTCCTTCCTCCAACTCCTTTGCATTCTTACTTCATTGGTGTCTCTTGCTTCCTGGGTTTAAATTGTCCACTCATTCTTCAGTCCAGTTTTAGCACTGATGTTCCCCATACTCTGCATTGGGAGGATGTTGGATGCACTTCCGTGATTCCTCCTTGGACTTTGTACCAGACCACGTTTTACAGTACAAGGACTAGAAACCTTGAACTTAATCCTAAATCAGACAGCAAATCCCAAGGTTGGGAACAGAATTTATATTATCAGAGTTTGTGTAACTTCATTAAAGCCCAGAAAATGTAGTGAGTGCATGTCAAGGTAATATGCCCTAGAAAACAGACTTCCAAAACATTATGATGTCTTGCTATCAAAGGCTAGCAAGCCCTTGAAGTGAAAACAAAGTGTAGATCAGAGGCAGAACTCATATTGCATGTATGAAGTTGCAGGTTTGGGTTTCTTGCATTTTATGAATATTTATGATCATATTTTGAATTTATTTCATTTTTATCCCACTTTTCCTTAAAGTGGAAGAAGAGAAGGAGGAGGAGGTGGAGGAGATTGGATTTATACCCCGCCCTTCACTCAGAGTCTCAGAACAGTTTACAAACTCCTTTCCCTTCCCTTCCCCACAACAGACACCCTGTGGGGTAGGTGGGGCTGAGAGAGCTCTTTCCAGAACTGTCCTTGAGAGAACAGCTCTGACAGAATTTATGGCTTGCCTAAGGTCATCCAGCTGCTGCAAGTGGAGGAGTGGGGAATCAAACCCGGTTCTCCCAGATTAGAGTCTGCGCACTTAACCACTACACCAAACTGTACATGGGGTTTATTTGGTTCTACAGTTTATAACTGCCCTGTGCAGTAGGTTGGGGTTTTTTTCTGCCAAGTCGCAGCCAACTTATGACAACCCTGTAGGGTTTTTAAGGCAAGAGACATTCAGAGGTGGTTTATCAGTGCCTGCATCTTCATAGCAACCCTGCACTTCTTGGTCTCCTGTCCAAATACTAACTGGGGCTTTTCCTACTTAGCTTTCAAGATTTGATGAAATCAAGCTAGCCTGGGCTATCCAGGTCAGGGCTGTGCAGTAGGTTAAACAAAGAAAAAAGTTATCCAGTAAGTTTTCTGACTGGGGGGCACACTGCATAATATGTTCTTCGCCTATTTACACCAGTTTGCCTGTATTCCCTGCAACTGTCAAACTTGGCTCTCATTTGCCATGGTTATTGCTGTTCTTTGGTTCTGTACGTCTGTTGTCTTCTGTCATTCTGGATGGGGGGAGGGAGTTTATGAGTGTGTGAGTGGGTGGATGTGAGAGCTGCTTTGCTTGTAACTGCGTTAAGTGGGGCCTCCCTTCTCTGGGAAGTATGCATGCTTGACCTTGGAGGGCAGACACTGCTAGATACTAAGCTTGCAGGTGTTGGGGGAGGGCTAACAAAGCATAATAGATTTAGGCGGGCTGGATGGCTTGGTGTGATTGGACTGATCACCAGGGGGCTGTTTGAATTGTGTATAATAGCAGAACTGGCGCCAAAAAGTCAGTTCTGACACAGATAGGTCTTAGCTTGACCCATTCTCATCTCTCAATAAACAAATCACTGCCAAGAGAGTGTTGTCGGGAGTAAGTTTGTTTGAGAGCCTGACAGCAACTACACAGCAACCTTGAAATACTTTTTTTTTTAAAAAAAGGAGAGCCCAAACATGCTCAGAACAGTACCATGAGAGGAGGAATGGCTCCTGCTTCCTCCCCCCTTAACAGTTTTCTCACATGAAAACCACATTGGGTTCTTATTTTTCAAATTTTTCTATTCCATGTGGAGCAGCAGCATTGGCAAAATAACTCCCCCCAGTGCAGTTTTCATGTGAGAAAACTGCTGGGGGGGAAGAGGAGCCATTCCCCTCCCTGTGGCTCTATTCTGAGGTCATTTGGGCTCTCCTTTAAAAAAAGAAAATTCCCCACAGCTGCTGTGTGACTATGGGGAACATGGGCAAATCAGTATAAACAAGTGACAAAATATATCATGAAGTTTTCTTCAGAGTGAGGGGTTGAATCTGGGTCTCCCTGGTCCTCATCCAAATCTATTGTATTTGTTGTCAGGTATGTTCTGAAATCTAAATGTTTCATGACCCTACTGTTCAGCTGTTCAGGGCAATCATGGTTCAGTGCCTGTCATTTGTGCTAACAGAGCAAGGAATATACTGCAAGTCAAAACCGAAAAAAGTGTGCTAAATGACATCTGGTACATCTCCATAAAAGGTCCAAAGGGCCACAAATTCTCTTCTCCATGAATAGAGAGGATTTTGAGTTTCCTTCCTACCTCAGCCCCTCAGATTCCTCCACAAAAAATTTCCCAAAGGTCCTGAAGGCCAAAGGGCTCTCCAGAGTAGTATTCCAGAGGCTCACTTGTATCATTATTGCACTGTTTCAGTCTATAGCTTTGAGCAGCATAGGCCTGCTACCTGTTGTTATTTTGCAGTATTAATAGAAATACTCAAGGAAAAGAAGACCCGCACTGTAACTGGAAAAGGAACTTTACTGCATATATTACAAGAGTGGTATATTTTAATGAAGTAATTTGATGTGATACATTTTGTAATACATGTTGTCTTATAGTTTCACAAAGTATTTTTTATTTTGGAGCTTCAATAGGGCGCTACCATAAACCACTCTTTACCATGTGCACCACCTAAAGCCATACTTACTTGTCTAGGATGAAGGGAGAGTGCAAAGGTCAATTTATAGGGCTTTAGCAACTTTCATGTAATAAATTAAGCACTGCCTGTAACATGTAGGTTCCTGACCTGGATGACTCCGGCTATCCTGATCTCATCAGATCTCAGAAACTATGCAGGGTCAGCCTTTGATAGTACTTGGATGGGAGACCACGAAGGAAGGGTTGCTATGCAGCAGCAGGCAATGACCTCTGTTTCTCTCTTGCCTTGTAAACTCTATGGGGTTGCCATAAGTTGCCTGCAAACTGATGGCATTTTCCACCTTAATATATAGGGCAGTACCTTTTTTCTAGTAGAAGCTCTGTGTCTCTCTCAGCTGCACAACAGCAAAAAAATTCAACAAGTGCTACTTCATAGTGCAAAGATGGTGCTTACCAATAATCTGTTTAAAAACACAGATCACAAGAGAAAGGTCCCGTCCCGCCCTCCATGGTATTGTTTGATACAAATACAAATTCAGAGTGCTTCTGTGTTTCATTCTGGCAACCTTGCCTTCACAGCATATAATCTAAATTTGACTGCAGATGTTCCAGGGTAGAAGCCTGTCACAGTATTTGTTGCTGTGCAACCATTATTTACATGGTTTATTATGCAGTGCAAAAATACATGCAGAAGGAGGAGAACAGGGACGTTATTTTACATTTTAACAGCAGTAACTTAGTGTGTCCAAATTTGGCTGTGTCTAAAGACTATTTTGCTAATGATGCTGTCTCAGAGGTCATCAATAAGTATACAGGAAAAAGCCTTGTCAACATATTGTCAGATTGTTTTGTATCAGGGCTGGAGAGGAAAATAATATGGACCAATATTATAATGCCCTTGCATATAGTGATGGTATGGCCCAGTTTGGAATACTGTATACAATTCTGGTTGCTGTATCGCAAAATGGATATTGCAGAGTTGGGAAAAATGCAGAAGAGGGCAGGCAAAAAATATTAAGGGGTTGGAGTAACTTTTCTCTAAAGACAGGCATTAGAGTCTGAGACTTCTCAACTTAGAAAAATGATGGCTAAGAATGGACATGATAAAGGTTTATAAAATTATGCATGGGGTGGAGAAAGTGGGTAGAAATTGCCTTTTCTCCCTTTCCTATAATACTAGAACCCACAACCAACCAATGAAGTTGATGGAGCAGGTCAGAAAAAAATAAGCAGTTCCTTACAACAAATTAATACATAGGATACACTGCCAGTAGCCATAGGTGGCTTTAAAAGGGAATTAGAGTTATAGAAGAGAGGTCCATCAAGGGGTACTATTGATGGTGAGTAAATTGAACCTCCATATACAGAGGCTGCAAGGCTCTGAATACTAGTGCTAGGAGGCAGTATCAGAGGAAATTCTGGGCCTCTATACCAGGTTTATTGGCCTCCAGTATGAAACAGGATGCTGCACTAAATAGACCACTTATCTGATCTAACAGTTCATTTAGCTTCTCTGCCATCTACCAATCTTCCTTTAGCAAGATTATAGATACCTACAGTACATTTCCCAGTCCTTGCCTTCCTCAGCTCCTTTGTCTCCATATATGGCCCTCCTTTGTCATCCTATTCTCACCCCTAAGTCCAGTTTATTATGTTCCTATCAATATGAACCCTTTGGACTGAGTCATTCCGAACAGAGGCTCCCCAGTTCCTGTTGGCTTTCCCTTGGGAATTAGTGCTAAAGCTGCTCTGCCACTTTTTTGATATTAAGCACCAGCAGCATGGTTCCACTTTAGTTCAAGGGAAACCCATGTCTTTTGTACAGGTTCAGATATTCTCAGAAAATTCCCCAGTGTCTAATGAATCTGAGCCCTTCCTCCTGGCACCACCATGGTGAGAGCCCTAATCTGTGCTAGTCTAGCTGGCCCTCTGTGTGGAATGGATAGCAATTCTGAGAACACTACCTTTTAGGTCTTAGCCTTTAAATCCCTGCCTATTGACCTAATTTTTTCCCCTTCAGATCACAGGACTACATTTCCCAATGTCATTGGTGCCCATGTACATCATGACTACTGACACCTCCCTGGCACTATCTATCAACCTATCAGTTCAGTTTATTTATTTATGGTCAACGACCATATTCAGAAATGCAAGAGAATAAAAACCTATTTATATAGAATAGCTAAAAAGTACGACATCATTAAAATATACAAGGCATCACATTACAAAGATAAAATATACCAATTGTCACATTTCAAGACTAAAAAGAAAAAAATCGTATATTAAATCTAAAAAAGCATAAACTCAAAACAAGAGAGGAAGAGTCCTAAAAACAGATCTATTGTTTGCTTCGTGCTTTAATTGCCTGAGCACAGAATTTAGCTGTTAGCTTAGTGATATCAACCTATCTAGACAGCATGTGGTGTCCACAACCTTCACAGGCAAGTCACCATGCAGTCAAAACACCTGTCAGAGTCCCCGCTCTCTATATCAAATCACACACTACTAAAAGCCAACTTCCTCCCAACCCCAGAGGGGTATCCTTGATACAAGAGGATATTGATCTTTCATCTGCAGAAGGGGTCCCATCCAGTGTTCCCTCTAAGCTGAGGTAGTGTGAGCTAGCTCACAGTTTTTTAGCCTCCAGCTCACACATTTTTGTCTTAGCTCAGGAAGGATAGCTCCAGAGCAAACTAATTCATGCAGTAGCCAAATTGCTTGCTCACAACTTAAGTGCCAGTAGCTCACAAAGTAGATTCTTTGCTCACAAGACACCACAGCTTAGAGGGAGCATCACATCCCTCCTCTTCAGCCTAACGCCCTCCAACCTGAAGACCCTCCATCTCCACGACAGAAGAGGAGCTGTCAGCACAAGACTGGGACTGTTCTAGTAGATTCCTCCAGGTTGGCAATCTTGGCTTCAAGGGAATAAACCTGCTCCCTTAGAGCCAAGACTTACATGCACTGAGCACTCATCCACAGTTTTTGCATAATGGGCTGATGATCATACATACAGCTCTTCCACTCAGGCTTAACTGCTGCTGGTGCAGTAGCCAGCATAAGGAGGCATGCCTGGACTTGTCTGGGCAGGCCACCTAGTTGGAGCTTGAAGCCCAGAACAAAGGCAGGCAGGAGCCTGGAGCCTGCCTGCGGATTGGCCCTTCGGGTCAGCCAGCCAATCTGGAGCCTGGAGGCAATTTGAACTCACCAATCGCATGGGGGCTGGGAGTGGCTTAGGTGTATATAGTTAGGGCAGTTGTCCCATGTAAAGCATTCCTGTTGAGATGCAATAAACTGCTGCTTGTTGAAATCACTCTGCCTTCGCCTCTGCCATGTCAAACCCACTATTTAACACAACACTCCCTGCAAAATACTGAATAGCCCCACCTCCCTGCTGGCTTCTCAACCTGCTTGGTTTTTTAAAGAGGAGAAGAAGAAGAGAAGAGATTGGATTTATACCCCACCCTTCACTACCCGAAGGAGTCTCGGAGCAGCTTACAAACTCCTTTCCTTTCCCCTCCCTATAACAGACACCCTGTGAGGTAGGTGTTTAATGGATTGAAAAGTGTTTAAGGGGTTGAAAGGTGTTTAAGGGTTGAAATAGGGCGCTCATGTCAGCATGCACCTGTTGGCTATCTCTGTCTGCTTCTGGTGGGGATGTTGGCAGCACGCCACTCCATGATTGGTAGTTTACGGTAGGGTTGCTGTGGACTCTGGTGCAAGTGCTATATGCTCTTTGCTTTCTGTAACTTTTCCCCATCTTGAAAGCAAGCACATGTGCCAGTGTCGCCTAGTGGCACTGATGCTAGCAGTACAGTGACATTTGGGATTTAGGACTGGACTGCCTGAGAGTTTTAAGGGATGAAAACTTTTCTTCACAATCTCCATCTGCCATTGGCCTAAGGCAGGTCAAGAATTACCGTGGTACCCAGACAACCTTCAGTTCAGCACCAACCTGGGCTTAGCTCTCTTATGGAAATCAATATAACTTTAAAGGCTTACATCAGGAGTGGCTTTTGACCAATATATGGAAGGTGTGTGTGCAGAAAGAAGCAGTTGTGTAGCCCCAGCAGATCTGTGCTCATTTTCAGAGATTGGAGCTCCCAGCCTCCCGGCAAAGCCGCTGGAGGTCCGGGGGCTGTTTTGCCGCCCCAGAGGAAGCTGGGGCAGCAACAGCACCCATGATGCACTGCGTCGTGATGTGGGCGGCGGGGGCGGAGCAGGCTCTGTTGGAAAAGGCCGGGCTCCACCCTCACCTGATGTCAGTTGCTCTGCATGCTTGCCCACCCGCCCGCCCTGTTCTTAGCTATAGCTGGTTGCCTATTGGGGTCAGGTAAGAATTTTTCGCTTCTACCCAGGATTGGCTGTTTGGGTGGAGGTGTTTTTGCCTACCTTGCACTGAGAGCAGTGGATTGGATGGTTGGTTGTGGTGGTCGACATCTAAATAGGCTGGTCACTTGGCAGGTTGGTGCGGGCAACAAACTGGAACCGGTGAGCACCTTACAGCATTTTCCCCATTAGGGAACAGGGGGTCATCAGGAACTGCCTTCAGATTTTCAGGTCCAGGGTGGGGAATGATGATCACCTCCTCTGGGAACTTCCTAGGGTATGCTCCTCTCTGCAAGTTGTCAGGCTTCAGGGGTAGGCACTCCTAGGTGGCGACCAGTTTGCTGGGCTGCAGGTCACGAGCCAGACCGATGGCTCAAGACCAGAGCTGGGTGACCTGCCCAAGAAAAGGGCAAGGAGGTTGGTCAAGGGAATGACACCTGCCTTGCCTGTTCTGTGCTCGCTTAGCTGGTCCCTTGCCGCAATGTTATGTTAAATAGTTAATAAAGTGGCCCTTGTTTACTTCCAAACTGTTGTCTGTCTTGCTATTCCGACTGGGGGGTGGCAATCTTCTATTCTAATTCCAGTGAGTAGCAAATGTTTGTCATCAACTATGTGTCCTCTCTTCCAACATAGATGATGCTTCTGCCTTGTAAATTGATACAAGCTGATGAAAGTGTTCTTGTGATACAGGTAGATATCATAAGGCAATATGAGAAAGAGACATCAAAGACTCATCTCATGAGCACACTCTAGTTCCCAAAGTAGGCAATACCGCCCCCTGGGGGGTGCTGGAATGATCCAGGTGGGTGGTAGGAGCCTTGGGTGCAATTGGGGGGACTTGAATAAAAATAAGGGAGCGATGGAAGCATAAAGAAAGAAGAGTCCAGAACCTATTTACAGCAGCCTTTTCCTGCCTTCTCTTGATCTTCCCTGGGATCAGGGAGGGAGGTGGAGGTGGAGAGGGGTCCCCACAGCCAATCACAGTCTTCATTATCTTAATTTTCTCTGTGTATGCAAATATTACTATGGTCGATTTTATAAAATACTTTAATGATTTTGAGCTTCGAAGTGTCTTATTTCAACATCTTTCTTTACTATGTGCAAATTTGTCACTGCATCTTTTTGTCCACTTTTTGAAGGTAGATTTCCAGGGGGGCGCTGAGTAATGTTTTTTTCTGAAAAGGGGGCGGTAGATCAAATAAGTTTGGGAACCTCTATGCTACAGTATGTGATATGTACTGTAAGCTTGTTCTGTGCCAAGTATTAAGAATGAAATCCAGAGCACAGATGTCTTTAAAAACATTTAACAGAATACAATTAAAATGCCAGTAGCCATTAAACACTCTGGCCAGGAGTGCCTCATCCAAAGACATTTATGCATCCTAGAAAGCTATTTTGAAAGACTGGGGAATGGGAACGTATGGGAATAGTGGTATGTGCAACACCAAAGGACAGTACCAAAAGAGCAAACTGACACAACACCTTGTACGAATGGAAGGATGTCAGGTGTACTGCTGGGCTTCTTCAGATCCTTACCCTTGACTGCAGGAGTCTTTTCATAGAAAAAGAGCTGCAGGAGCTCATTAGCATATGGTATGCTAATGAGCTACTAGACTATTAGCATAATAACTCATTAGCATATGCAACGTGGGGGGGAAGGCATCTTCAAAAGTCTCCCCTTCCCTTCCCCAGCCAGCGCGGGGGGGAAGCGAAGAGAGAAGGGGTTTAAAGTTTAAACCCCTTCTCACTAGAGTTGGGCCATAGAAGGAGGAAAGAGGGAAGGAAAGAGAGAAAGAGAGTAGAGAGAAGGAACAAAGGAATGAAAGAGTGAAGGAAAGAGAAGGAAAGAGGAAAAGAAAGAGAAGGAAAGAAGGAGGGAAAGACAGAGAGAGAACGGAAGAA
>NW_015174300.1:612384-638627 GCF_001447785.1 Gekko japonicus | reverse complement strand
AGGAAAAGAGAGGAAGGAAGGAAGAGAAGGAAAAGAGAGAAAGAAAAGGAGGGAAAGGAAAGGGGAAGGAAAGGGGGGAAGAAAGAAGGCAAAAAGATGGGGGGAGGCTCTCCCACCCCCCCACTCCCCCAATCAAGCCTTCACTGCCACTCCCCTGCGGATCCCTCACTTACCCCAGGAGGCAGCAGGGGGGCCTCTTCTGCCCTCCCACGGGCTGCAGCGCTCTGGAGCTGGCCTGGGGAGGCAGCGGGGGGCCTCTTCTGCCCTCCCACGGGCCACAGCACTACGGCGCTGGCCCAGGGAGGCAGCGGGGGCCTCTTCTGCCCTCCCATGGGCCGCAGTGCTCCGGTGCTGGGCTGGGGAGGCGGTAGGGGGCCTCTTCTGCCTTCCCACGGGCTGTAGCGCTCCAGTGCCGGCCCAGGGAGGCGGTGGAGGGCCGCAGTGCGGGGAGCTGGGGGCGGGGCTTGCTGCCACCGCCATTTGTTCCAGCGCCTGGGGTCCCGGAGCGGCACTCCTGTGCACTCCGACCCCAAAAGACCCCTGCTTGACTGAGAGGTTGGGGTTTTTCCCAAGGAAATGAAACATTTCCAAAAGACTCTTCTTCTAGTCCACAGCTGAGCTTTGCTTCCTGTTTCAAACAATTCAGCCTAATTCTTTCATTCAGCTATGCAATCCATTAAATCATTGGTACAGATGGTTAAGTCAGATGGTTTTCACTTCTGCCTACAGGGACTCCAAGAAAAACATGATTTTTGAAAAACTATACTTTCTGAGACCTTTAGATGATATTGTAGAGAATACACATGGAGGAAGACAAACTGTGATAGAACATAAGGCATAAAAGGAAATAGATAATCCTGGACAGATGGATATTTAAATCAACATAATTTTACTGATTCTGATGTGCAAAAACTGAAATATATAGGAGTTATATGTTTTCCTCATTGGTGCAAATAGAAGTCCCATAGGGGCATTTCAAATCAGGAAAACAGCATGGAGGGAATGCCTGAACACCCTCCCTTGCATTGCCGTTCTAGTCTTAACTGGAGCCCATTTACCAGGCATTTAAAAGAAACTCTGAGATCTCCATACATGGACATCCTAGTGTCTTGTCTGACCCCTTAGGATGCCGAATTGTGTATCTCTTGGATTAGTATCAAGGCACCCTCAGGCCAATATTCTTGACAATCCCACAGCATATATCTTCAGCTTTAAGTAAGCCTCATTGGAAAAAGTAGGATTTACTTTTGAGTAAACATAAATAAGCTTGCTATGATGAGCATAAAGATGAACTGGGGCATAAGCTAGCAGTAACTGTGTGAAGGATTGCTGGGAGATGACCCAAGTAATAGGGTTATGCAATTCTATTCCTGTACAAGAGAAATATGTGAGAACCATAGAAGAATTTCTCTTTGTTTTAGATTGCATTTGACACTGATTACTTCTTATGGCTGAGGGATAACGGCAAGTAATTCATGTTGAAAGGTGAATCTCTGGTCATTTCTGATGTGAGGACCTAAGAGCAGGTTTTCTTCAGTTTTGAATAGTACCTTTCCAAAACTGTCAAAATAATTGACACAGGCTATTACAGTCCCATAAGAGATTGCCTAAAAAACAGCCTAGTGAGGCAGTTTTTGCTATGTAATTTTGCTATGACTAAATGTATCAATTCACTGCACACTCTCAGGGCTTTGAGGGATTTGTTCCTTGTCCCATACACATTTGTGGCACCATTATTGCAACAATAGCTATTCTAAATAGACAACATCAGTTTCTGGTATGGATTTACTGCAAAATGGATAGGACAGTAAAATTTATGGCCGCATTCAGACTGGCAGTTTGCAACACTAGGGAGTCAAAACAAAGAAGACTCGGAACAGACCCGGAACGGCTTGGTCACAGTATTCCCGTTCACACTGCAGCAAATGAAGTGGGAAGATACTGTGGAGGAAGCGCAAGGGTGCGTTCGCATTGTTGGCCTGCCCCTGGTGGGCTGTTAGCGGCTGTTTCTGCACTCTGTTGCATGGACCTATGCGCATGGGCGCCTGCCGCAGAAACAGTCAGCGCCTATTATCAATTACTGCGGGTTGTTCCTGCCATACAGTGCTTGCGTTCACACGTCAGGGAACCGGAATCAACCCGCTCTCCGCACAGTTTGCTACCACTTACACCAGATACTTTTAAAACTTGGGAGGGAAGTGGTACAAGATGGCTTGAGTACGGCTGGGGGACGCCAGACAGCTGTGCCTGTGTGAACCCTTTAATCCACTAGTGAAACGCTCCTGAAACGTTTGGCTGCCAAGCCAAACTGCCAGTCTGAAGGCAGCCTATATTTAGGATATAGTGGGATATACTGATCCCTGTTCATTATAACCTGCCTCCTATTTTGTGACCTAATACAGTCATTCACAGGAAAACCTTTGTGGCTTTTGAAAATGTCAGGAAAACAACTTTAGCTGAAACCTCATTTGGCCCAGATAAATGTCTCAAGGCCCTGAACCTTAGTGGTGAATAATCTCAATCAGCTGTGGTTTAGGTAATAGAATAAGTTCTCAAAAAACTACTGGGTTTTAAAGTCTCCGAGTGTCGCACTTATTTATTTTTCACCAGGTCAGTTTGGCTAGGGATCCTGGAGGTTTTTTGCCATCTTTTTTCATGTGGAACAGTAGTCAAATACAAATACAATACCTTTATTGGCATAAAATATCAAATACACATGCAGCATAGAGCCTCAAGATAGGCTGGAGGGGTATCACATTCCGAATTGCCTTAATATGAGCCTCTCCTCCTAGATACCTCATAAAAGAAATTTGCTACAGGTTCCAGAATTTCTAAATTATGCGAAGACAATAAAGAACTAATTTTATGCTCATCGGATTGACCCAAAAGGGGGTCCAACACAGGTTCAATATAAACAACACGGATGTCATAATGGAATTTACAGTACAATAGCACATGTCCAATGGATTCAATTTCCCCCATCCCACAGGGGCACAATCTATCTTTATAAGGAATTTTCTTTAACCTTCCCAATAGAACAGCTGAGGGAAGGACGTCGAACTGCGCTAGCATGAAAGCCCTACGAAGATGGGGCTGAATCAGTCTTGCCAGGTATCCTGAGGAAATGTGGCTAAAAGAAAGTCCCATACTCAAGGGAGAGCAATGTCTGTGCGCAAGTCTTCTCAGATCTTGCACCTCTATATCGAGGAGTCTTTGTTTGAGTAAGGCTTCGGGAACAGTAGTCACTGTGGGTGTGGAGGGGGAGGTATTTGTGAATTTCTTGCATTGTGCATCCATGACCCTGGATGTCATAAGAACATAAGAACGTAAGAGATGCCAATGTTGGATCAGGCCAAAGGCCCATCCAGTCCAACACTCTGTATCACACAGTGGCCAGAAATACCAGTGCCATCAGGAGGTCCACCAGTGGGGCCAGGACATTAGAGACCCTCCCACTGTTGACCCCCCCCCCCCAAGCACCAAGATGACAGAGCATCACTTGCCCCAGAGTCCCTATCTATACTTTGTGGCTAATAGCCACTGATGGACCTCTGCTCCATATGCTTATCTAATTCCCTTCCAACTCTATGATTCTATGATTCTATACTTCACCTTTCTCACTGAGACTGAAGGCAGATTACAGAATGTAAGTTAGTACAATCAATAGGATGAGGAGACATCTAATAAACAATGAAATAGGACTGTGATTCCAGAAATCTAAAACAAGGCATAAATATTGAACATGACATATTAAACAACCCAAGAAATGGTGCTGTGTATTTCCAGCATTTCCAGTTGGAAATGTAAAGAGACGGATGGTACCTTTTACCATATGTGGTGGTCCTGTAAAACCCCCCAGCAAATTCTGGGTAGAAACACATATTGAAATACAGAAAATCTTGAACTTAACATTTCCCATGAAAACTCAGACTATGCTATTAGGAATTTTACCATCTAATATAAATAGATTAGAGCATGAACTGTTCCGATATATGTTAATCGTGGCATGACTAGTATTTGAAGCCAAGTGGAATTCTGGTGGAACGCTCTGCCAGAAGACATCCGTATCCTGCGGGAATTGTTACCTTTCTGCAGGGCATGCAAGACAGAGATGTTCTGCAGGGCCTTCAGTTGAGGACAGTGATTGGGTGTCATCTGGCACTCTTGCACATCCCCATCCCCCATAACCCCTCCCCTCTAGAGGCTGGGGAGTTGGAATTTTTTCTGCTGTCTTACATAGGCTTTTTTTTGGCTACTTCATAGATGTTGTTTTTATGTATTGGTATTTATTCTGTTGTAAGCCGCCCTGGGGCCTATTCTGGGGAAGGGCAGCCTAGTAAATCAAGTTCAATGAATAAATAAAAAAATAAATGAAATCTACCCAAATCTTGAAAACTGGAGAGACAAAATGGAAGAATATGCTGACTTTGAGAATAAGTGAAGAGCTTTTTAGAGGAGATAAAGAAATTTAAATTGATTAATACTCAAAACCGTATAATTATATTCTTGCAGTTATATTAATTAATCTTTTATAGTTACATATTTACTAGTTATTACATGATAGTATTAACCTTGTATAAAGAACAATGTTTTCTTATTCTTTTCTTATGTTTCTTGTTTATGTTTTTCTACCTAGCACTATAGGAGCTGCGGTGGCTGAAGTATTTAAGACGCTGAACTGCAGGCTGTGGAAGGTCGGTAGTTCAGCAGTTCGAGACCCAAGTGTGCTGCATGATGGAGTGAGCTCCCATCTCTAGTTCCAGTTCCTGCCAACCTAGCAGTTCGAAAGCAAGAAATTGCAAGTAGATAAATAGGTATCAGTTCGGTGGGAAGGTAACAGCATTCCGTGCACCTTGGTGTTTAGTCATGCCAGCCACATGACCACAGAAATGTCTTTGGACAGCGCTGGCTCTTCGGCTTTGAAATGGAGATGAGCACTGCAACCCTAGAGTCAAATTTGACTGGCTTTCAAGCAAGGGAACCTTTACCTTTTTACCTAGCACTATAAATTGGAAATAATGGAAATATATTGTGCTGAAGTATTGATTATTTTACCATATTTTTATTTGCTAAGATACTCTTTCATGTTTTATATTCTTTTATTATGTAATGTCCTTAAAAATGTGTTTAACAAATGATGTTTTATGCTTCTCACCTTCCCCTTTGTCCTTTTTCATTTTGTATTCCCTTAAATGATAAAATAAAAATATTTTCTTAAAAGAAATGGTACTGTGTAAGTAGAAATGTATAATGCAGCAAAAGTAAGGCAGAAACATACAGCAATAGACAATATATGTTAGTAGCATAGTAAACAGTCCTATTCTTTCTATTGAAAAGTCTTCCTGAATCATCCTATATATATAAAAGCCCAGTGTATTGGCACTTTTCAGCTCTCCCATTGGCTGTGCTGTGCACTCCATCAGCCATTGGCCCATCAACTCATGTGTTATCGGCTGGGTGCTAGGTCTGCTCTTCTGCTGCCAGCCTGGGCACTCTTCCCTGCCAGAATAAACTCCCAAAATGGCTGTCTCTCCTCACAAAGACACTTCTCCTGCTTGTCACTTCTCTTCTCCTCCTGCTGTGGGGTTAACTTTTCCCTCAGTGGCTGTTGCTAGGCAACCAGGTTTGGTTCTGTCAGTGACAAGGCAAAGAAGGAGGCCCTTTCTAGGCCTACTCCAGGTGGAATTACAGATTCTTTCCGGACCACAGAGATCAGTTTTGAAGGGTGGACTCTATGGTATAACCCCACTGATGTCTTTGTCCTCCCCAGGCTCCATTTCCCCCACACACACCTGCAGCCTCTACTGTGCTCTAAAGCCCTGACAGCTACGTTACATTGGCTGCCATAGAAGGGCCAATCTTAGCAGGGTCTAAGGACACAGAGTCCACTATTTTCTCCAGGGGAACTGATCTCTGCCATCTGGAGAGCAGTTGTAATTCTGAGTGATCTCCAGCCCTCTCCTGGAGATTGGCAACAATGGTTCTCCAGGAGGAAAAGTACAGTTTTCCTCTGCAACAGGAACCAAAGCAGCTTACATCATTCTCTTCTCCCCCTTTTGACTTGCACAACAACCCTGTGAAGTAGGTTAGGCTGAAAGTCTGTGACTGGTCCAAAATCACCCATTCAACTTCCACAGCAAGAACCTGGGTCTAGCAGACCATGCTCTGAAGCGCTGACTGCTATGCCTAGGGTAGCCAACCTCCAGGTGGAGCCAGAAGATCGACAGGTATCATAGACTGTACCATAAAATCTCCAGGAAGTTCCCAACCTGGAGCTGGCAACCCTAGTCAGGACTGGCCCCAATGAGTTTTCTCCCAAAGGCCAAAATAGACATGGAAAGGGCCTTTTACTGACTGAAGCAAGCTTGGTTGCCTAGCAACAGGCACTGTCAGGAAATTAGAGTTGTGTCAGGATCAACAGCATGCAAATCTCCACACACGTTCCAAGGAATCGTTATACTTTATTAGTCTACAGGTCTGTTGCCAGCTTATACAGGTACATTGTTAGGAATAACTGTGAAGGCTGAGGCATCAATACATATACCATGATGCTGCAATGAGCTAAGCAAATGAAATCCAAGCACGTGCATGGGAAATCTCTCGGCGGGATATTACATCATGAATGGGAGACTCTCCGTGCACCATGAGAGCAGAAATATTCACACTGACAGTGAAATGCAAGCCCTCCCTTCTCCTCAAGGTTATGCAGATAGCACAGTCTGGCGAAGCCAGTTCACACAGTCTCATGAGCGCCTCTCGATAGTTGTTTACAGCAGTTAAACCAAGCAAGCAAGCATGCGCTCATGTGCTACAAACAGGGAAGAACGAAAACAAGGAATGCATGGCAGTGTCAGAACCCACAGCTTACAACGAAGTACACGCATTCAGGAACGGTTATACTTTTATTGCAAAGCTATAGTTGCAGTAACACAGGCACTGTTAAGAATGGCGGCACCCCATTGAACATAATAGGATATAGGGCATTCGTATGCACCCCCCCCCATGGCATGGGCCAATTAGCTACCCTCCCGCGTGCGGGACCAGCTAGGAAACCATAAGGTGACGAAAGCTGGGAAGCAGTAGTCTCTCACGGTTCATAGGAGACTTCCAGACAATACATCCTCCTCCTGCACATCTGTAGCGATAAGCATTTCAGCACAGGCAGAACAGCAGAGATAGGAATGCAATAGCAATTACCAAGACACAGAATGAACTCCCCAACCACCATGGCAGAATAGCTGACAGGCAGCTAGCTGACATTCTGCCCCCTCAAAACCAAATCAATCCCCTCCTGGAATGGCCGGGAGATGGTTGTGGAATTTCCGCAAAAGGTCAGGGGCCCGAATATCGTTTACTTCCACCCATTCCCGGTGCTGGGGACCCCAATGCACCCATTCCACCAGGTAATACAATCGCCCACGCTTTATTTTAGAGTCTAGAATGTCGGAGATTTCATAATGTTCCTCGCCCTCCACCAACGGGGGGGAGGCACCGTGGGTTCCAGCCGCCATTGATTTGTTCCTGGACTGGCTTTCAGCAGGCTGAAATGGAAAATTGGATGGATATGCTTTAGATTCTTAGGCAAGTCCAACTCTACTGTCACTTCAATGATTAACCTTACAACTTTAAAAGGACCAATGTACTTCCACGCCAATTTCCAACATGATTGAGAAAGCCACAGGTTCTTTGTGGACATATATACATAGTCCCCAGGCTGCATAGCCCAACCCTCCACCCGTTTCTTGTCAGTGTGGTGCTTGTAAGCTGCCTTGGCCATATCTAATGTTTCACAAATCCCTGGCCACGAGTCCCGTAAAGTTTTACACCACTCGGATGCCTCACCCCCTTGCCCTGGTGCCGTGGTGAGAAAGGGAATTGGGGGGCTGTCATAGCCCAGGGCTGCTTTAAGTGGTGACACCCCTGTGGATGAGTGGTAGACATTATTATAACAGAATTCAGCTATGGTCAGCAATTCCACCCAATTGTCTTGTTGATAGTTGGTGAAACACTGCAAGTATTGTTCTAGGGTTTGATTCACACGTTCTGATTGGCCATCGGTTTCTGGGTGGTAACCACCTCTTAAACCCCGCTCCACCCCCATAAGTTCCATAAGCTCCCCCCAAAACCTCGAAACAAATTGGGAGCCCCGATCCGTAATTATCTTGGTTTTTACCTGTCTATTTGTTCTGCTGACACAGGTGTCTGCATTGGTCAGGCGATACTTCCATGATGAACAGACACAGCAATCAAGGTGTGAATGCTGGCAAATATACTCTTTGAAGGTTTTTTGTATCAGTTTCTATAGTACCCAGCCATGAGGCATTAACAGTATAAAAATCAGGATAGATGTTGTTTAATCCCTGAGATAAAGTTCAGAATACTGAAACAATATGGATGGAAATTTTTAATAAAATCATCACACCAGGTGCACAGCTGGTATAAATCAATATTAGCAGTGTTGAAGTCAACAGAACTGTGCATATTTATTCCTCTGCAAACTTCATTTTCTTTTTGTTTCTTTTTCCTATCAGCTTTCTTTCAATACAATGTGTGATATTTGAAATCTGAGCTCAAGGTACTGCCTTGACAGCAGCTTTGCTGTGCCACCTAGTGGATAAAAGACAGAGCAGCTAGACATAAGGTTACTGTTCTCTGCCTAATTACTCATTCAATTTATTGAAAATCTGGTGTACGACCCAGTCCTTATTAATACGATGCATAGCTGCCTGATGTATTCCAAATCTGAGTATATAAGCATTGACATTCTGGAGAAAATCCCTTTTTCTTTAAGTAGCCTTTGCTTTCTGACAGCTATACAATATGTTGCATTAAAAATAGATTTTGCATGTCTGTTGTTGTGCCTGGAAGCACAGTGTGATGAAACACAAAGATCTTAGTTTGTATCCATAAAAGTGACAATTTTCACTGGAGGGCGTCTTTCACAAGTTAAGGACCTTGCTTTACATTTTAGAAATAATGGAACATCTAGTTAACTCTGCCAATGGTAAAGCGCCCATTCGGGCCATCCTAAAGGCTTGTTGTAACTTGGGGACCGTCAATTTGTATAGATATTTCGGTATTTTATGCTGAAAAAGTAGTCTTAGTGCAATAGGAGAACAATATTGTTGGGCACAAAAACATGTACTATTATAGTCCAGTTTTAAAATATGGTCCCTAATCTCCCTTATAAATAAAAGCCGAATGGTGGTGGCACTTCTCTAGAACATTCCACATGCTCCGGAATTGGTTGGCGCCCTGGTGTGTCACTCAGAATCAGTCCCTATCCACTGGCTGCATTGCTTGAGTCCTGCCTCCAACATTCTAAACATTTTGCTGTTCCTCTCCCCCCCCATAGCCAGTCAGAACACAGAGGTTATTTGCATATGCCTCATTGGCCTTTGCCTCGGAACACAGAGGTCGTTTGCATATGCGACTTGATTGGCCTTTGCCTCTAACATTCTAAACAGTTTGCTGTTCTGAGGTAAAATGTGTCCAATCTCCAGGTGAGCGCTGGAGATCACTCAGAATTACAACTGCTTTCCAGATGGCAGAGATCAGTTCCCCTGGAGAAAATGGTGGGCTCTGTATCCTTATATGCTGCTGAGGTGGCCCCCATATGACAACCAATGTGACGTAGCAGTCAGGGCTTCAGAGCACGGGAGAGGCTGCAGGTGTGTGGGGGGTGGAAAGCTGAAGAGTGAGGGGGAAATAAAGGTAGGTTGATGATTGGCTGGGAAAGAGATAGGGTTACCAACTCCAGGTGGGAAATTTCTGGAGATATGAGGGATGGAGCCTGGAGAGGGTGAGGTTTCAGGAGGTGTGGGACCTCAGACAGGTACAAAGCCATAGATTCCACCCTCCAAACCAACTATTCCCTTCTGGGGAACCATCGTTGCCAATCTCCAGGTGAGGGCTGGAGATCACTCAAAATTACAACTGTTCTTTAGGTAGCAGAGATCAGTTCCTCTGGAGAAAATTGTGGACTCAATGTCATTATACCCTGCTGAGGTCGCCACAGCAAATTGACACTGAGTGTCCAAGGCTGGGGCACCCGCCCAGAGCCTCTTTCTAGAGGCTGTTGTATTTATTTCCACAATGGCCCTTTTCCCTAGTTATTTTATAAAGCTCATTAGTAGGTGAGCTGGCAATCACGTCCATTGGCAAATTCAAAGTAGACAACTTAGAATCCATGAGATTTTCCCACGATGAAGTAAATGAATCTTTATGAATAAGTGGCAACAATCCAGAACACATTTCAGATTTAAGGGTCCTGACACAATACTTTAAGGCACTAATTGATGCCCTTGCCTCAAAAGAGATTTGACCCAGCTCTGCTCGTAAGACAATTCCAGCAACACATTTGGGAGCACCAGTAATTGTACACAGAAAATGTAGCAATGGTCTATCAAATTTATCTGTTATTCCCACAATCCCTTCAATCCAAATAGGTGTGTCATACAGCAACTGTGCTCCTATTTTTGCCACACAGGCTGCAATGGCTGCCAGGATATACTGTCCACCATTCGTATAGAAAAGTCATGATATGACCACTGCTGGCTGAGTTGCCAATCTAATAGAATGTGTGATGTGAGGATGCAAAGCCAGACGAACATGAAACTGGACCCACAGATAATGATACTGCGAGACCTATTCTATTGGTCTTCCATTTAATATCCAATGATATTAATGTTAGTAGGCTCTATTCATTCTGGTTCTGATTTCTCTGACACGGTTCATTTCCTTGGCTCTCTGAATAACTATAATAATGTAAATATCTTACATGTAATAGTCAACTGTGGGCCCATCTGCAGATACTTAAATCTGCAGATTGGGAACATTGTGAAACAAAACAGATAGTTCTGCAAACTTGAGGGACCCTTAAAAATGTTAAAAATTACATTGGGGGTTTAAATCTCCCCAAAATAAAGAGCATTGTCTGTGTACTCGCAGACTTACCTCCTGTATCCTATGATGGAATTTAGGATCTATGCTGAACTCAGCTGTGACAGCAATGGTGTCCAGGAGCAGTGCCAAGCCTGTCTACAGAGACAAGGTGGTGGTGGCAGGGAGCTATGCCTGGGCTCAGTCAATGGGAAAGTGGAGAGGGGTGAGGATGGGTTCCCCCCATGAGTCTTGCTGGTCCCCATTTGTCTGCATATATTTTTCATTGTCTTGAAGGTGATTCTCCCTCCCTCCCTCCCTCCCTCCCTCCCTCCCGTCAAATCCAGGATATGCACATTATTATGAGCCAGATAAAAAAACATTTACACAGTTTGGATCCTGGAGGAATCAAATGATAGCAGAGGAAGGAGGGTGGAGTGGAGGAAAAACATTGCCCAAACCAGTCATTCTCCTCCCTCAGGCATGCCCAGCTCTCCTACGAGACTGCTTCAAGGTAGAAAAGGAATCATCAAGTCCAGCTATCAGTGATTCTCTCAGATCCCAGTCTGGAACTCTAACCACTGCACTACTTGGCCTTGGTGGTAGATAAGTTCATAGAGCATGGGCATCCAACCTTGCTGACCCTGTGCACGCTTTGGGAATTTTAAGAAAGGGTGGTGGGTATCAACTATTTCTGAATGGGTTCTTTCTGCAGACACAAAGGTGGTGCCTCCTGGATTCCTCTGAAACACCTTCTGAAACACTTCCAATGAAGTGTAGGAAAGCCAGGACTGGCTATGGAAAAGAGGAACATTGGAGAAGGAGCACCGAGAAACACATTGGTGGACACAGTTCAAAGCAAGGTATAAATGCAATCTTATCATGGAATGAAGAGCAGTGGAAGCAACCTATTGCGATATGTAGGTACATGAAAAGGCATGGAGGGAAATATGGAATGCAGCAGGGAAATAATTGGCTGATGTGGAAATGAGGGATGGGAAAGGTCTGACAAATCACAGGAATAAACAGCATATGTGAGAGCAGGATGGTCCACTTCAAGGAATCTGTAGGTTCAGGTATTTGTCTTACCAGTTCAATTCTTCTTTTATGGCAAACACCTACAACCAGGGGTCATTTCCTGCAGGAGTGTACAGGAGCGGAGCTCCGGCAGTAAAGAGCCCAGGGGGCGTGAACATGCAACAAGCCCCACCCCCTGCTCCCAGCAGCCCTCAGTCAGAGCACGAAGCAGCCAGGTAAATTGCAGCGCTCCCCCCGCCCCCCCGGTCCAAAACAGTCCAGTGGCACCTATAAGACCAAGTTTTATTCAGGTACAAGCTCTCCCTCCTCTGCGAGGACAGATCTGCACATCCCCCCCACCAATAGCTAGCAATCCAAAACAGTCTAGTGGTGGGTGTTGCCTTCTGACACACTTCCGGTGGTTTCAGGGGGTGTGGCATATGCAAATAAGTTATGCTAATGAGCTCCTGCACCTCTTTTTCTATGAAATGACCCCTGCCTACAACATTTCAAGACATTTCTAATATGGCAGTACAAATCTAGGATTGCCAATCCTTTTTGTGTCTGTACTTTGAATAGTGCTTAATCTGCAGAGATTAGCTAGTGGGAATTCAGATTAAATGCTCTTAAAATGAGCCAGCCAAACCTAAATGCTCTTAAAAGGAGCTGGTGTGGTGTAATGGTTAAGAGCAGTAGCCTCTAATCTGGAGAACCAGGTTTGGTTCCTCACTCTGCCACATGAAGCCTGATGGGGGACCTTGGGCCAGTCATTATTCTCTCAGCCCCACCTACCTCACAAGGTGCCTGTTGTGGGGAGAGAAAGCCGTTCTGAGACTCCTCAGGGTAGAGAAAGGTAAGGTATAAAAGCCAACCCTTCTTCTTCATCATCATCTTTTTTGCCTGGCCATTTGGCAACTTCCTAAAAATACTGTGCTTATGAAGTGTTTAGGGAAGGAGTCTGAGTGTGTTTAGTGAAAAACATTTTATCGTTAAATAATTAATTTTGCTAAGTAATTTGGCAGGTTTGATTTCTGAAACAGATCATGTCCATAAACATTCTGAATTCTAGTTATCAAGGCCTATATGTAAAATCTGTTATACATTCTGGCCAGGAATTTAAGAGTGAGGATGTTTACCTTAATGTACAGTCCCTTGAAAGCAATGGATAGCTTCTACATTTGAATACATGTCAGAATTCATAGCCACAGTTCTTAGTAGCAAAGATATCTTGAGATTAAGGTTGCTAAAACAAAATCAGGAACCCTCGGGAACATTTAGGGAGAGGGGACTAGTATGCCAGCATCACTCCAGTGTGCTGATGTCATTTTTAGTTTTCACTGGAAGTCATGTAATGGGATGCTGTAGGACTTGCAAAAACTCTATAGTTTTGCAATATGCTTTTTTGCAAATCCTAGAGTGTCCCATAATATCACTTCCAGTGTTTACCAGAACTGATATCAGCACAGCAGTGCACTTTTGTCATTTCTTCCCACTGACACTTCAGGCACTGGTGAACAACCAACCAACTTGCATGGAAGTCTCCCACTATAGCAAGGGGCCTTGGCACCCTTCTTGAGATGTTCTCATAGCTGAGATCATGGGCCAGAAATGTGAAAAATGTTACAGTAGGTTTCACACATTAAACATAATATTCTAGCAGACTCCCAGGGAAATGGCAGCCCAAACAGGAGCATTTTTAAAGGCTCCAGACTTATCTCACTGAGGATAGAATTTATTCCTCTGTCCCCACCTCTTCCCCTACAGGGGAGATAAAACTGACAGGTGAATCCATGGAGGGGCCTGACTTACACAGCTCCCACTTGGGTTCTGATAACATAAAGATCAGGGGAGAATAAGTGGCACTCACCCTCAAGGCTGACCTCCCCTCTACTTCTACTTTTACCTTTTTTTCTTCTCTTTTTACAGATCTGCAAACTTTTGGCTACCCCTTAAAGTCCCACGCTGGAACTGTTATTAATTTTGTAAGACTGTTGTTATTCCAGCTAGAAACAGAAGTACAAGTGAAAAAATGTATGATCAAATGGATACAGAATTTTAGAGAGCAGATATCTATGGACCAATAGGAATGCTTATGGGGTGTGTGTCAAGTTTACAGCCAGGCAAGTATTAAGAAAAAATTGGTACAAAATGTTTTTAGATAGTATATAACCCCAAAGGGGAGGCTGCAGTGGCTCAAGTGGTTAAGATGCTGAACTGCTGACTGGAAGGTCGGTAGCTCAGCAGTTCGAGACTCGAGTGCCGCAAGATGGAGTGAGCTCACGTCTCTGGTCCCAGCTTCTGCCAACCTAGCAGTTCGAAAGCAAGAAATTGCAAGTAGATGAATAGGTACCACTTCGGTGGGAAGGTAACAGCGTTCTGTGCACCTCAGCATCTAGTCATGCTGGCCACATGACCACAGAAATGTCTTCGGACAGCGCTGGCTCTTCGGCTTGGAAACGAAGATGAGCACCGCATCCCTATAGTTGGATTTGACTGGCTTTTGAGCAAGGGAAACCTTTACCTTTACCTTTTAACCCCAAAGGACACTGAGAAAGCAGACAAAAACTACAAAGAAAAATGCTGGAAATGCCAAGACACAGATGGAACTTTTATCATATGTGGTGGGCTTGTAGAAAAGTGAAAGAAAGAAAGAAAGAAAGAAAGAAAGAAAGAAAGAGAGAGAGAAAGCACAAACCATAATGAAACAGCTTAGAAATAACTCAGAACATATCTGGTTCTGCCAAGGATCATTCTCTGGCCACAGAGCTTCCCTCCTGCTCCAGAATAAACCCATGGAGGCAGCGTCAATGTAATCCACTAAGCATCCATTAAAGGTAAAGGTAATGGTTCCCTTGCTCGAAAGCCAGTCGAATCCGACTCTAGGGTTGCGGTGCTCATCTCCGTTTCAAAGCCGAAGAGCCAGCGCTGTCCGAAGACGTTCCCGTGATCATGTGGCCGGCATGACTAAACACCAAGGTGCACGGAACGCTGTTACCTTCCCACTGAAGTGGTACCTGTTTATCTACTTGCAATTTCTTGCTTTCAAACTGCTAGGTTGGCAGGAGCTGGAACTGGAGACGGGAGCTCACTCCGTCATGCGGCACCCAGGTCTCGAACTGCTGAACTACCGACCTTCCATAGCCTGCAGTTCAGCGTCTTAACCACTTGAGCCACCGCAGCTCCATAAGCATCCATTAGCAGCTCTCAAAACATTCTCTGAAGATGAATATGAGCTATAAGGCCTCTCAGTAAACACTGCCTGACTTTCTGAGGCACCGAGCCTGTCCATCGTTTTGACTCCAAAACTCCAATCATTAATGTGAGCAACCAGCTTCTTATTCTTGCTCATCTTTGCGAGCCACACAAAAAACACAGGAACACTTGCCTAAATCCTGTGCTTTCCCAGTCGAAAGGTTTTGTCCCCGAGTACTGCTAGTACTGCAAAATGCATCCTCAATTGCAAACCACTAAAACCGCTGCCACCATGTCTGCACCAAGGACAACCCTTCTCCCATTCTTAGGCTCAGGCTCTGAACTCACAGCCACCTGGGGTCCTTGGGGGTCCTTTGTTGAGGCTTTTTAGCTTCTGGGTTCCCTTTGAGGATGTAAGTTCAGCAAGTACTCCTGACACAACAGGTTAAAACCTATTTCTGCATTTATTCAAGCATACAGATAACAAGAGTGTTTGCTAAGCAGGAATCACTCTCCAGACAGCAAAAAAATACTAAAGAAAAAAACACTCAACCACTTGCGCTGGGCAGAGGGTAAGTCTCTAGATCACCAAATACTTGCAGGCTTCCCGGGGGGGGGGGGGCAAATTACAACTTGACTGTCTCTCTGAAGGCTTAAGAAAGAGAATCCATTCTGACAGGGACAGTCCTTTGTGTTTTGCTTGAGGTCTCCCAGGCCTTGACCCAGGTCTTCTCTGATATTGTCGCCGTCCTAATAGCTAGCTTCCTTTAGACTGTTCAGCATCTCCCTTTCGTCAGCCCCCATGGGCCCGTCAGCAAATCCGGGCATAGTTGGTTAATCCATTGCTAGCTGGCAACCAGATAACCAGTCTGGCAAGCAGATAACCAGACTGGTTACTAGCTGGCAACCAGTCTTCTTCCAGCTGGTCAAGGCCACCAGGTGCTTTTAATTAATGCTCAGCCCAAACAGGCTGCAACTAACCTGTAAAAACTTACAGTTTGATGGTACTTAATGGAAGCCTCGAGATCTTTAAGTCCTGACACTTACTAGTAGTTCAAAAATTTGTACACAAATGTATTGAAATGTAGAAGCAGAACAAGAATAAGTTTTAAATGTAACATCTTCGATATAAATGTATAAAGAAGTGGATCCTGAGCAGAAATATCTTTTACCTTCTTCTTATGATATATATAATAGATTCCCCCCCATCCTTTGATATATTGCAGTGATATATTACTTATTGTCAAAAGTTGCAGTGAGTAGGTAAAGGTAGCAAAAATATATAATACCGAAAATGTAGTAAAGATGAAACCAATAATCTAGATGTAAAATAGATTAGCTATGAAATTTGAAATCCAAAATGGAGAATATAAATGTACCCCTGCAGAAGCAAGTACTATTGCATTTTATAGATAGTGTTTTAAAAATTATAATGAAGGGGGTGATGGGGAGAAATGCTTTTTGTTTCACACATCCTGTGTTACATAACTATTTTTATATACATAATAGTGATATGCAACTCCTTTTTTCATTTCTGTATCCCCTTTACATCTTTATTTTGTTTTCTAAAAATAAATAAAAATATATCTAAAAAAACCCATAAGATTCTAGAGGAATCCTATTTTCTGAAACATTTAATATCTTGTCTTCATTTTAAAATCTGACTTCAAGCTCCCACACCCAACATTCATAATTCCAGTTTGGTGAGTGGTTAAGTGCGCGGACTCTAATCTGGGAGAACCGGGTTTGATTCCCCACTCCTCCACTTGCACCTGGCTGGATGACCTTGGGCAAGCCATAGTTCTGATAAGAGCTGTCCTTGAAAAAGAGCAGTTTCTGTCAGAGCTCTCTCAGACCCACCTTCCTCACAGGGTGTCTGTTGTGGGGAGGGGGAGAGAAAGGAGTTTGTAAGCCACTCTGAGACTCCTCTGGGTAGTGAACGGCGGGATATAAATCCAATCTCTTCTCTTCTCTTCTTCCTTCCTTTCGGAGGTCTTCTACAGGACTGTGGTTAATTTTAAACAGAGTTAGGTGAAAAGTACTGCAGAAACGATTTTGTTAGCTTTATTTTAAGATCATGCAAACCATTTGCAAACCATCTCACATATATTAGTGCACTCTGTTGTTATAAATGACGGCACACATGTGCCTCACTCCATGATTTTTATTTTTAGGTCTTGCAACCTAGTTCTATTTTTGATAACTGATGCCTTGTAAAAGTGAAGGGCATTGTTTGAGCAAAGAAAGTCAAGCAGATGGAGAAAACAAAGATGAAGAGAGATGGCTTGCAGGTGTAAAGAGGTAGTGAAGCTATTATTAGTGGAATGTAAATTTTGTGACACATACACTTTTGCTTTAATACCACCTGCAGTTTACAATTTATATTATAACCAAAAAACTATGGTTTGTGTTTGCTCTCCTAAAATAGCATCTCAAGGCAGTATTAAAACATGTTTTGGCATTATGTTTGGATGACATTTAAACAGTAAGTAAAACCAAGTATCAACACAATGGATTTTTTTCATGGAATACAGCAGTTAGAAACAGACAGTGTTGTATAGCAGTAAGGCTGTGATCAGATGTATGGTTTGATCTGTTGTCGTTACTGTTCCCTTCCAAATTTAAAATGCATGATTGGACAGCAACATCTGTCTGTCATGCCCCAGTCATCTCTGTCCTGTTTCACCCCCTTTACTGTGTGTTTCTTTGATACCTGGATTTCCTGTAGTCTGATTGCTCTGTTGTGCACCCAAGCCATCAGGCAGATCTGACTGGTCTCTTGTTTTCCAGCCACCATTTTTTACTAGTTAGTGATGTGCGCATAACTGCATATTCACTTCTCTCTCTCCCCCTCCCCCCTCTCCCACATGTGCTTCTCAAAACATGTTTCTGTACTTCAGCTTTTTTCTGTGCTTTGGGGAAGGGGTTAATTGAAAAGATTAGAGAGGGAGGACAGCAGTGATCTACATATCCCAGGAGGCTCATCAGCACTTGTGTGCATTCTCAAAGGACAAACTAAAGAAATTGGCTGGCGGCCCCACTCCCTGGCTGCTGCGTCTGATCGCTCAAGGACAGGGTAAAAGCACTTAGCACCCCCTGCTAAAGAGGTTAGTCTGATCACAGTTCTCAATTACAAAATAAACCCTGGATCATTTAGCGGTGGGGCCACACTGGATCAAACTGCATGTCTGACCACAGTCTAAGAGTACCAAACTAGACTGGGATTCCAAAACCACAGACATAAAAGCTCACTTAGGACAGTGATTTTCTCTCTCAGCTTAACAACATGAAATGGAGGAGCACAATGCATGCTTCCCTGAGATCGTGGTAATAAGACTAGGATAAAAGTTTTGGCTAAAACCTCCAATTTTATAACAGGCCCAACTGTCTTTCAGATAGTTGTAAGAGAGAGGCACAACTTAGTGAGAAAAAAAATGAAGAGTGTGTGTCTCTCTACATTAGAATGTACTTATCCTTTCCTTCTTGGCAACACCATGTCAAATATACTGTAATGAGCCCATCAGACACTATCTTCTCTATTTGTGTTTTGGCTGAATTTCTCAGGAGTTTGGTTTCTCCAGTCATTTGTGTGAAGTCCCAGAACTTCCCCGTGGGAAGGCTGTTGGAACACAGTGAGGATTAGTTTTTATATGTGTTTTACTATAAATAACTTCTATTAAAATTAATGGCACTTTTTTGGCTTTGCAAATGATCAAGAATACTCAGTGACCTCAGGATATGTGTGTCTGTCACTCACATACAGGTTATTCAACAATATGTGCTACTGGGAAAGTTGTATCATGCTAGTTTTCATCTTTTTACCAAGTCACATATTGTATTGTCTCTGTGGATAGGTATTTCTTCTTCTATCAAGTCCTGATTTACCAAGGTGTCATGATCATGGGCCTATAGTGGTGCGGCCTACAGGCTCTAGGGAGGCCAAGTGGCTCAAGAGAAGCCTGTGTGGGAGTAGTCATCAAGGCCTATGTTATTATCTGTATAACATCTCATGTAAAGCTTAAGACCTGGAAAAGGATTGTAAGCTGGAACAATCCTATTGGCTATTGTATGAATGTAACCAATCAGAAAGCAGAGAAATGTACAGGAGGGAACTAATCTGATTGGTTGTTATCCTTGTAATATCATTGGTCCTTAACTGTTCTAGGGCATGGCTACATCAGCCCGGGACAGTTTAAAAGAAAGCTTTTGCTCCACTGTTGTGTGTGTATTCTATGACTGTTCCTGTTTACTTCAAAAAAGCTGATTCACTGTTTGATTATGAGACGGTGTCGAGTTCCATACTTAACAGCCTACATTTCCCAGGTTCCCTCTAGACCCCGCGATTGGGTGACAGGAGATTTTGGAGGGAAAACTACACCAGTAGGGGAACAGAGGGTGGTGCCTGGGAAGAGAAGATGAAAGGCCTTATGCAGAGTGGGAGGGTGTTAGGATTTATTCTGTTACTGATTTGCCTGCCTTTACTTTGCTCATTTTTCCTACTTTATTGATCTAAAGTTGTTATTAAACCTCTTAATAAAACTATTTGTTACTCTGCCTGGGTCCTCACACCTCATTTGATCACACACTGTTACTCTCCTATTGTAAAAGTACTGTAACAAGGGGTAGGGTGGGTGCTCTTAGCCCTCCCAAGGAGACCCGTATCAGAGTGGTGACAGCCAGTAGTGAACCTTCATAGCCACTGCCCGCGACAAAAGGCATTTTTGTTATGGTTTGATTTTGAGGTATAATAGAGAAAGGCATCTTTAGGTGTTCCCCCTTTTTTGTTTCAAAGCTGTAATACAACAACAGCACTGCTAAATATTGTGCTGCTGGAGAAGGCCCACTCATATAATTTCTCTTTATTAGGATTTAAGGAAAGTATTGGCTTGTAAAACGATCTATACATTCTTGTATACCAAACAACAAAGAAATGCAAGAAGTAGGAGACATTTTCTTCAGCTTAATAATTTATAATTGCTTTAGCACTAGTTTCCTAGGAAGACTACACAAGGCACAAGGGGTGTATACAACAGTGACAGAAGCAGCATCAAAAAGTGGCTTGCCTGATTAAACAGCCATTATAATTTCTAGAAAGATTTCCGTTTACTGAATGATTAAATTGAATAGTGAAAATTCATAGCAAGTAACAGATTTGCTTTTGAGTTTATTTAGCTATACGGAGCTGATGCACTTGCAGCAGAGGATCTGGTCCTGCTGAGTAAGAAACCCCTTTCCCACCAAAGAACTGGAACATTTCCCACAGTTAAAGCAGTCACTGTGCCACTGGCGATCCTCAAAGGAGACAAATTTGGCTCCACCAAGAGCTATAAAGGAAAAACAGAAGATAGTTAAGTATGATGATTCACATCGTCCAGCAAGGTAGATTTTAATTAAATAATATATTAACATGGTATAGCAGTTATTTGTTCAGCAAGGTAGACTACAGATATAAAATATAAACATTGATATAGCTAAGCCTGAAAAACTTGTTCCTGTGGAGCCATGGTTAGTCCCCTATCAATGATTTTGCCCATTTTAGAAACTTTCAAGTACATTGTATGTGTATGTGCTTGCACATGTATGCAGGCATACATTCATGCACAGGATGTTGAATCATAAAGCAGCTTTTCTTTTACTGGCAAGATCAGTTGTTCAACTCTGAGAATATTAAAGCTTCAGAATGAGGCTAAATTAATCGAGGCTCCTATCATCAACACATAAAATACCTCCTACATTCATATTCCAGATAAGGTCTCTAGTTTGTTTTTTTCAAATTAGAATTCCACAGAAATTGTTTGGGTGCAAAGGTTTTACAGAATATATTCTAAGCTCCCAATTACAATATTTCACCTCTCAGTGTGCTCCTCTCCTGTATTTAGGATGTTTAATATTTTTATATCTTATATCCCTCACTTTTAGCATAATTCAGTAGTTGGACACAGAAAATTGTCAAGTGGTATCAAAATTGTCAAATCCTATGCATAGTGTTGTTTATTACAACTGTATCCCAGCCTTCCTCCAAAGAGCTCAGGATGGTGTACTTACATTTAATATACAAAATGGTGTTTTTCCTACTTCCATCCTCTGTGAAATAAAGAAGTCTGAGAGATAAACCCTTTTTAGACATTGCACAACGACACATACCAGGAGCTCAAACTACTTGCAATGCTTCTAATATGTATAGCTGTCATTTCAAGTTCATATGGCAATGGGCAGGTTTTCAGTGCCCATACAGGTTTTGGTACTTGCATGGAAAATCCACATTACCTTTCCACAGAAAATGGCAACCTTGCACTTTGGGAACATTGCACGCTCCTGTGAGGCATGATTGCAACATCTGAAAGGTACAGTGATGACTCGCTCATGGCCACTGAATAAGGTTCAAGGTTGAGCTGGGCTTTCAAGCCAAGACTCCCCATCCAACGGTTGATCTACTACACTGTATTATCCTGCCAGTGCCAAGTGGTAAAAAGAATTCAGCTACTCTTCAGGTATAGGACTAGATGCTTGCTTGCTTGCCATGGTAGACTTTTGTCCCACTGTTGGGATTAAACCAGGCTCATTAGCTGCCTGATACATAAATTATACAAGTTGCCAAAGTTCTGCCTTTTTTGTTTGTTCTTTCTGACACTTCACAATGAAAAGCAAACCAGTACTGAATATTCCGTAAGGTATTTTAAACTGCAGTCTGTTCTATCTACCCATTCTAACTATGTGTGGGGGAATATATTGTGCTAAAAATAACTTTAACAGCCATGTGCTAAAATGCTAAAATAAGAACTTGCTTGTATAAGTATGGCATCATAAGGAGAGTTATCATGTTGCTTTGGTAGGCGATTCTACCATGCACTGACTGAATATATTACAGCAATACTTGGAGTGCTCCATTGATTTGTATTTAAATACAAGAGCTTTGTTTGCTACATTAAGACTGTTTACTCTGATAAGTAGCTGTTTACTTATATGAAAAGTCTTTGAAATAAAAAGACCATTAAAATAAATGCATAATTTCAGTTCTTCAAAGTTGATTGCTTTATTGGTCAAACACAGCGTAAGTGCTCCTCATACAAGATTATATTTGTGCTTTCAGCTGTGGCAGAAGGGTTGCCAGAACTACAGGGCTGAAGAGAAAACCAGCAGAGTTGTATAGGAAACCCTGTGTTTTACCCTAATGGTCTTACTGACTGTATATCTTAATAATGTGCTACACACACCGCAAATCCTAATGCTAAGACATTCTAGATTTTCTTACCCTATTCCTGGCAGGTGCCCTGAGATGGATGGCTCAGGTTAGCTTGATCTCATCAGATCTCAGAAGCTATGCGGGGCTATGCAGAGGTGGGCCAACCCTGGCTGGTACTTGGATTGGAGACTACCAAAGAAGACTGGGGTTGCTATGCCAAGGAAGGCAATGGCAAACCAGCTCTGTTTGTCTCTTGCCTTGCCTTATAGGGTTGCCATAAGTTGCCTGCGACTGGACAGCACGTTTCACCACTGTCCCTTAAGGAGTGTTTTAGAAGGTCCCAATCTGTCTGGATAAGATTCTCTTCTGTGGTAGAAGATTTTGAAGGGGGGGAAGTAGTTGTGCCTATCCCCATGTGACACCCAAGATGTTAGGAAGCCCCACTGAACATGCTGTGCAGTCTTTAAAACCCCTGGGGAACCAAGAGGGAAGGGGTGTTAGTTATTCCAGCTCCTTTTATTTTTGCTGCAATTATACAAAAGTCAGTTTGCTCAGTTTGTTTCCTGTGTGAACACTCACTGGAACATGCTATGTATCAAAGGAAAAGGTACTAAACTGAAGATTTAGCTGAATTAAATTTACTTTTTTTGTTCCTTATTTGTATGTGCAACACTTAATCACCTCTCTGATTATCTTGTTCACACTTACTGAGTTCTGCATTCCACACCATCTGTCAGGACCAATACCATTGGGACTAGCTACACATTCCTCTGTTTGAAGTCAGGCCTTCTTAGTTGAATAAGTTACGATGGACTGGGGGAGTAAGCTAGCCACAGATATATATTTAGGGATACTCTAGGAGAGTAACTATTCTGCAGGCAAGTGGAAGCCCCAGTGTTGAAGCTCATTGCTTCAGTGACAAAAGTGTCAAGAAAAGGTAAGGAAACAGGTAAGTTAGGCATGCAGGGGCATTTGGCAAGAGCATGACAAGGCCTGGGAAGAAAACACTTTTCTTTCATCACAGAAAACTTAAAAACAAACTTTTCCTATGCTCAAACAGCAAAACAAGCCATAAAGAAAGCCCTGAGGATACTTCAGATTAAAGTGGCAGGCTGGCCCAGAGTCGGAGGTGGGCTTAGGTGGTCACTTGCTGACCAATGAGAGCTGCTGGTGGGCCCACTCACAGTGGCAGCTTTTGTGAATGAAAGAGGGAGTCTGGAGGAATCAGCTGCAGGCAGGGTAGGGACTGCTTCCTTCTCAGCTCCCCTGTACTCCTCCCTGCCTCCCTCCCACCTCCTCAGCTTTCCCTTCACAGGCCCATTCCGCATCTAGCATTTGCTCCGTTGTTTTACCAAACCCACACTGGAACAGAAAAAGATGGCTCTCAAAACCACATTCAAATACCCCGGGGGTCAATGCCTTTCTGACTGTAGAGTCACCCCTGAATGGCCATAAAAGAGCCATCAATCTATGCAGACAGCTACCATAAAACCAAGAGATCAAAGGAAGTGAAACCGGCATGGAGTGTGGAGGTTACCATAAAATACGACAAAGAAAGTGAAAGTGGCATGCAATGTAGAGGGGATTTTCCGTTCCAACATGGGTTTGATAAAACAGCAGAGTGAATGCTAGATGCAGAAAGGGCCTCTGTCTGCTTTCTGCAGACAGCTTTTGCTCCTATGATTGTGAGGATCTGATGTATTTGCTGCAGGATGTACTAAAAACAAGGACAGGATTGCCTACTGGGAACAATGGGAGAAGCTTGAAGGACCATTGTATATAATGGGAGCCAGGAATGCTAATTGATTTGCCTGGGCTCCACTGAAATACATTACAGCACAAGGAAATTGCAATGAAAATTTTGGATGAAAATCTCTGGACCCAGGTAGAGTGCTCTGGGATTGGAATGATGACCTGCAGAGTGGAATGGTGGTGCTGGGAGTAGGAGAAGTGTTCTGGGACTAGAATGACAGCACCCAGAGTGTTTTGGGTCTTTAATGACAGCTCCCCAAGAGGAATGATGACCCCTGGGAATAGGATAAGTGTTTTGGGTCTGGAATAACAGGTCCCAGAATTGAATGACAGTTCCTGGGAGTAGCAGAAGTGTTCTTGGAATGGAATGAGAAGTCCAAGAGTGGAATGCTGGCCCCTGGGAGTAGCAGAAGTATTCTGGGAATGGAATGGCAGGTCCCAGAGAGGAATGACAGCTCTTGTGATTGAAATCCATGAAAGGTATTTTATTCCACAATACGGTTTGTGACTACAGCTGCAGAGCACTAGTTTCAATAACAGGGGCTGTCATTCCACCCTTGGACCTGTTATTCCAGTCCCAGAACACCTCTGCTACTTTCAGGGGCTGTCATTCCCATTCCAAGGCACTTCTGCTACTCCTGAGGAATGCCATTCCACTCTGGGACCTGTTATTCCAGACCCAGAATGCTTTTCCTACTCCCAACGGCTGACGTTTCACTCTGGGACCTGTCATTCTAGTCGCAGAACACTTCTGCTACTCCTAGGGGCTGTCATTCATAAGAACATAAGAGACGCCAATGTTGGATCAGGCCAAAGGCCCATCCAGTCCAACACTCTGTGTCACACAGTGGCCAGAAATACCAGTGCCATCAGGAGGTCCACCAGTGGGGCCAGGACATTAGAATCCCTCCCACTGTTGACCTCCCCAAGCACCAAGAAGACAAAGTATCACTTGCCCCAGAGTCCCTATCTGTACCTTGTGGCTAATAGCCCCTATAGAAGGGACAAAGCCATGCTGTCTCTGAGAGAATCACTGCCTGTGAGTCAGAACTGAGGAAAATATGTTCAGTGACATCGCTGTTTGTTCTTTTTCATTGTAGTAAGGAAGTAATCAGTAGTTTGCAAGAAAAGAGTAGACTCCTCAAATGGGAGATCCTCTGCCTTAGTGCAAGTTTCGATTGGGAGGGCCATACTGTGCAACGAAGAGTGTCTCCAAAGAACAATAGCAGAAGCCATGGATCTAGCTGACACCTCTGTGGAATGTCTGCCACATTAAGAACATAAGAGACGCCAATGTTGGATCAGACCAAAGGCCCATCCAGTCTAATACTCTGTCACACAGTGGCCAAAAATACCAGGTGCCATCAGGAGGTCCACCAGGACATTAGAAGCCCTCCCTCTGTTGACCCCCCCCACCCCAAGCACCAAGAAGACAGAGCATCACTTGCCCCAGGTTCCCTATCTGTACCTTGTGGCTAATAGCCACTGATGGACCTCTGCTCCATATGCTTATCTAATTCCCTTTTGAAGCCGTCCATGCTTGTAGCACCCACCACTTCCTGTGGCAGTGAATTCCATGTGTTAATCACTCTTTGGGTGAAGAAGTACTTCCTCTTATCCGTGCCCACGAGTTCTTGTATTGTGAGAAAGGGAGAAAAGTACCTCTTTCTCTACCTGCTCTTTCCCATGCATAATCTTATAAACCTCAATCATGTCACCCCTCAGTCGTCGTTTCTCCAAGCTAAAGAGCCCTAAGTGCCTTAACCTTTCCTCATAGGGAAAGTGTTCCAACCCTTTTATCATTCGAGTTGCCCTTTTCTGCACTTTTTCCAAAGCTATAATATCCTTTTTAAGGTGTGGTGACCAGATCTGCACACAGTATTCCAAATGAGATCGCACCATTGATTTATATAGAGGCATTATGATATTGGCTGATCTGTTTTCAATACCCTTCCTAATAATCCCCAGCATAGCATTGGCCTTCTTTATTGCAGTCACACACTGTCCCGACATTTTCAGTGAGTTATCTATTACAACTCCAAGATCTCTCTCTTGATCAGTCTTTGCCATTTCAGACCCCATCAATGTGTATTTATATTTAGGATTTTTGGCTCCAATGTGCATCACCTTGCACTTGGCCACATTGAACCCCATTTGCCATGTTGACGCCCACTTGCCCATCCTTGACAGATCCCTTTGGAGTGCCTCACAATCTTCA
>NW_015174300.1:610266-611666 GCF_001447785.1 Gekko japonicus | reverse complement strand
CAGAGGCAAAAAATGCATTTAGCTTCTTAGCCATTGCCCCCCCCCAGTCGGAATAACGAGACAGACAACAGTTTGGAAGTAAACAAGGGCCACTTTATTAACTATTTAACATAACATTGCGGCAAGGGACCATCTAGGCGAGCACGGAACAGGCAAGGCAGGTGTCATTCACTTGACCAACCTCCTTGCCCTTTTCTCGGGCGGGTCACCCAGCTCCGGTCTTGAGCCATCGATCTGGCTCATGACTGGCAGCCCAGCAAACTGGTCGCCACATAGGAGTGCCTACCCCTGAAGCCTGACAACTTGCAGAGAGGAGCATACCCTATGAGGTTCCCAGAGGAGGTGATCACCATTCCCCACCCTGGACCTGAAAATCCGAAGGCAGTTCCTGATGACCCCCTGTTCCCTAATGGGGAAATTGCCGTCAGGTGCTCACCGGTTCCAGTTTCTTGCCCGCACCAACCTGCCAAGTGACCAACCTACATAACTGCTGACCACCACATCCAACACTTCAATCCACTACTCCCAGTGCAGGGTAGGCGAAAACACCCCCACCCAATCTGCCAATTCTGGGTGGAAGTGAAAAATTCCTACCCGGCCCCAGTAGGCGACCAGCAAAAGCCTGCACTAAGAACAGGGCAGGAGGGTGGGCGAGCACGAGTCTCCAACTGACAGGGAGGGAGCGGAGCCCGGCAGTTTGCCAAGCCGGCTCCGCCCACCCTGTCCTTGTCATGACGCCCCCAGACCTCACCGGCAATGCCGGGAGGCCGGGAACCCCATTTGCCTATCATCCTGCAGTACTCCTTTTACCCCTTGGTCATCCAAGGGCCCCACTGCCTCCCTGGCTGGTTTCCTGCTCCTAATGTATTTGAAGAAAGTTTTATTGTTGGTCATTACGTTTTTCGCTATATGCTCCTCATATTCCCTTTTTGCCTGCCTGGCCACAGACTTACATTTTAGTTGCCATAGCCTGTGTTCCGTTTTATCAGCCTCACTGTGACTAGCTTTCCAGTGCTTAAAGGAATCCTTTTTACCTTTTACAGCTTCCATTACTTTGTTTGTTAACCATGCAGGCTTTTTCCTATACCTGTTTGTGCATTTCCTAACCTGCGGAATATTTTTTTTTAGCTTCTAGGATTGTAGTTTTAAATAGTTTCCAAGCTTCCCCAATGGTTTTGAGCCTTTCTACTTTTCCTTTCCGTTTCCTCCCCATATGTCCCCTCATATCAGAAAAGTTACCCCTTTTAAAGTTAAAAGTGGTTGTCTGAGTCGTTTTGGCCACTTCCCTATTTATACAAATGTTGAACTCAACAACATTATGATCACTGTTCCCAAGCGGTGCAATCACTTTTACATCTCTCACCAGGTCTTGAGTGTTACTTAGGACCAAATCAAGGATC
>NW_015174300.1:573623-609768 GCF_001447785.1 Gekko japonicus | reverse complement strand
TCCTCTTGCTATCTCAAGACCTTGTCTGCCTGACAAGGTCTTGAGATAGCAAGAGGAAGGTTGCAGGCTTAACTTGTATGGGAAATTACTGTCACTAGCCATGGTCTCAGTGGACAATTTCAATCCACCTCCCTGTAGAAAATCAACAGGTACCCCCTCATCTCTCTGAGATGAGCCAACCCGAACCAGAGACTTTTCATCTCCTGTCAGCTTTCCCCCAATATTCAGTTTAAAAACTGCTCTGCCACCTTTTTGATTTTAAGCACCAGCAGCCTGGTTCCTTCCTCGGGACAAGTGGAGACCATCTCGCCTGTACAGCTCCCTCTTGTTCCAAAAAGCATCCCAGTGCCTAACAAATTTGAACCCTTCCCCCCTACACCATCCTCTCATCTACGCATTGGGACTCCTGATCTGTGCCTGTCTCTCCAGCCCTGCGCGTGGAACAGGTAGCACTTCTGAGAAAGCTACCTTGGAGGTCCTGGACCTACGTTTCCTGCCCAGCAGCCTACATTTCTCCTCCAGGACCTCACGACTTCATTTCCCCACATCGTTGGTGCCGACATGCACCACAACCACTGGCTCCTCCCTAGCACTATCTACCAGCCTGTCTAAAACACGCGTAATGTCTGCTACCTTCGCACCGGGCAGGCAAGTCATCATACAGTCAGTATGCGGGTTCGCCACCCAGCTGTCTACCTGCCTAAGGATCGAATAACCAACTACCAAGAGCCCATTTGACCCTGGGGCTGTCATTCCAGGCCCAATACAATTCTCCTACTCCCAGGGGCTGTCATTCCACTCTGAGACCTGACATTCCAGATGGAGAACACATTCCACTCTGGGACCTGGCATGTTCAGTGTGTTGTGGTAAAGACCAGGATTTTAGGTACCTCTACCTATACCTTTGATAGTGAAAAGCTAACACAGAGCTGAGATGGCTCGATGCTACTTGGTGAAGCTCCAAGTTTTGTATACAAGAAAGATTTTAATTTTCTGACACACTGTATTTCTTAGCTTTACCACAAGATAAGATTACATTCTGAGCTAATTTTAAATTACAGATCTATGATCAAATCCTGGAGAAATTAATTTTTAAAATAAAATTCAAAATCTAGCTGTGATTTTTAGTCCTAATAAACTGGGCATTTTCTATTGCTTCTGTTTAATATGAAATGAGGTCTATGATATCTAATTTTTACATTCTAAATGTGAACAAACACCATGCAATCACATACCTTGTCATAAGAAAACACTGTCCAGTAATTATCAACCTTTACATTGGCTTACATACAGTATGAGCTATATTGGAACTGAAAAGTGATTAGTGAGAAACAGTTGATGCTAATGTTGGACATTTGAGGCTAGGTTTTAAAAATTCATCACTGTAATTTTGACTAAGTCACTATAGCTTTTTCTAACCTACCTCTTAGGGTTCTTTTGAGATATTAATTTATTTCATTTGTACCCTATATTTCTTTCCAACAGAGACTCAAAGTGAGAAAGTGGTCCGGTTGCACTCTCTTGCCCAGGGCCTACAAAAACCTGGAACCAGCCCTGGTGGCAGGTCTTGAGAAGCAAAGAAATCAGGTGAACAAGGCCTTAAGGAGTGTTTTAGAAAGGTCCTGATCAAGGCAGGAGGGTATCAGTTTCAGAAGAGACCTGTTTCTCAGGTGATGAGATGAAGTGATACTACTTGCACTCAACATAAACGTCCCGCAGAAGGTGACCTGTGTGTCCCTGATTTCAGGTTTCTTAACTGGAGTGAATGGAAAATGTAGTTTCTAATGACTCCTTGCTCAATTCATTGGCTCCTTGGAGGCATTAGAAACTACAGCTCCCATGTACACAACAACAATGAACATAAATGTATTCTGATTTATCCAGGCTTTAAGAATGAAAATTCAAGGTCTTGCCTCTAGCTGGTCAGCCTTTCTTCCCGGTTTCCTTCCACAAGATTCAGCGAGGGGACTGAAGTGGGTGGCAAGCCCATGAAGATGTTTTGGTAGAAGTTTGGTTTGCTTCATTATTGGCCCAGTTCTTTACTGAAGTCCCCCAATTTTGAAATTCATCAGGAAAGGGATTGGGGGGGAATAGACATTGTAATGCTTTTATATCAGGCATTATATACTCAGGCCATGAGAAAGAGAAGTGGTGCAGCAAGGTAAACTCTTGAATGGTGCCCATTCCCCATAGAGGGACAGTGGAGGATCCTTTTCCTCCTGCTTTAATCTATATCATCAGAAGGAAGGGAAGAAACACCTTACATGTCATGCTCCATCCAACTCATTAATTGATCAAACATCTGCTCTCAATTAATTGAGCAGCAGGGTTTTTTTTAATAAACATAAATTATAAGTACTTGCAACATCCTCAGATACTAGGCAGCATTTGAGAAGAGGCCTCCTTTCTCTATCAAACAGGATAGAATTCTGTCACCATGCCTGTTTTTACACATCTATCTAGTATATAAGAACATTGTTTCCTCCTGAGCTAGACTGATTTCCCACAAGCAGCTGTGCCGCCCTTGCTCTTCCATTTGCCCTGGTTGTATTGGTCAATTTCACACTATTTGCTGCCCAATGGCATTTTGACCTGCATCTTCCCCCAATCTCCCCCGTGTCTTCTTGATCTCAAAAAATAAGGATTAAGAAGATGTGGGGCATACTGTGAAATTGACCAATACAACTGGGGCAAACAGAAGAGTGAGGGCGGCACAGCTGCTTGTGGGGAATTGGTCCTAATGATTTTACTCACACCCAAATATGTAAAGGCTTATTTGCTTCAATGATCTGTTTAAAATTGTAAAATTTATTTGATCCCAGCAGAAACAGACCTATTAAAATGCTGACAGTCAATATGTGTGTAACTGAATAGTTCATAGTCACCTGTAATGGACTTGGAGCAGGCTGCACACTTTTTTTCATAACATCGGCTGAAACATTCAAGACAGTAAGGATGCTCATCTTTTGAAATGAACCGTTGACCTGCAAGCTGCTGCTGGCATCCTGTACATACAAAGCATTCTTTGTGCCATGGCTGGTCACGGTATGTCACACCACCAGTAGTTATCACCTAATGGTTGACAAACAAGAACATAAGAAAACATGGAGAGCCAGATGCCTTGCATTTGGTCATGGAAGTGTAAAAATTCAGAACAAAAAAGGGCCAAAAAACCTTATTGTACATTAGCATTGTAGTAGGCATTAAATTATTCTCAGAAATGGTTACTAATTGGTTAGTTTCCTTAAAAAGAAAAATGCAGGAATGAAGTCTGCTTTGGGATCATAAACTCTGGCAAAGAAGATTTACCCCATAAACATTTTGCACATGTTCAGAAGCACTGTCCTATGCTTCCCCTGGGGAATGGTAATTTGTCAGGTACAATGTCCTGAAGTTGATCTCTGGTGCTACAAACAACTTAAAAAAAAAAAAAAAAGCTAAAACTCATCTTGCATTATTGGTTACTTCTGCTTCCAATTATCTGCCCCTAGGGATCTGATCCAGAGGTGCTCCAGTGCACGTTTAGGATTCCTAGGTATGTTAGCTGTCCCCTCAATAGAAATAAAGGAGAGAATCTTCATAGTGGAAAAGTCCTGTGTGTGCTTCAGAATGGGATTGAGGAGTGAGGTTGTAATGTGAGGCTCTGATTTCAACCACTAGGATCCGAACAGAATGGTGAAAAATGAGATTCTTAGGTCTCAATGAGAAGTTTTCAGAGACTGGCAGCAGTCACTCATCTCTCCCATAAGACGGGCACCATGTTTGTAATTCTTGTAAAACAGAATGAGTGATATCATGTTGTGAGTTTGTATGGCCCTCAGAAGTAGCAGCCCACTGAAGAAGGGGCAAAGGAAACATGTGACATGGTATTATCACATCACGCATTTTGCATTACTAGAGATTACAAGGGAGAAAGAGCGAGGGGGAGACCTCCTCATATAATGGAGGTACTACTGGTGGTGGGAAAGTATGACCCAGGAAATGAGTAATCCCCTGTACTGGATGGGGTTGCACTCATGCTAAAACAGCAGGTTTGTGGCTTAGGGGTGCTCCTTGACCCAGGTCTCCTGTTGGACAGACAGTTGGCAGCCGTGGCCTAAAGTGCCTTTCACCAGCTTTGACTGGTGAGCCGCATGCAGCCATAAATGGGCAGAAAAGAGCTTGCCATCGTGGTGCATACCATGGTAATATTTAGATTGGGTTACTGCAATGCACTCTATATGGGGCTGCCCTTGAAGACTGTCCAGAAGCTACAATTGGTACAGAATACTGTGGCCAGAGTGCTGACTGGAATAAGTTGTATGGACCATATCACTCCAATATTGTTCCATTTACACTGGCTTCTGGGCTCAATTCAAAGTGCTGGCATTGAACTTTAAAGGACCAATATACCTAAAGGACCACCTCTTCCCATACGAACCTACCTGTACACTCTGGTCATCTTTGGAGCCCCTGCTTTGGTTGCCCTTGTCAACTGAAGCTAGATGGGTGGTGGTGACCAAATAAAGGGACTTATTGGTTGTGGCACCAAAATTTTGGATTCATCTGTCTCCCTCTGTTGGTGTTTTTCACTAGCAGGTGCAGACCATTTTTTTCATCTGGTATACCCCAAATAGCAATTACTGGCCCTCCTTTACTGTTGTTTATGTGTTTTTAATTAAATTATTTTATAATTTTAACTGTTTAAAAATTGCTCTGTTTTGTTTTTTATGTTTGCAACTTGTGAATCCCGAGAGGGTGGGAAAATAGCATAAAATGTTTTAAATAACAATAACAACAATAAGAACACTGATGATGATGATGTACTTTGGAAGCAGCCACAGGCATTCTAGCCTTAGAAATAATCCTCGTTATTATAATTGTTTGTAATATTACGTCCTTTATTCAAAAGCATTTCCTTTACTTATGTTTCAAACCTTTATTTAAAAGCAAGAATCAGCCTTCAGTAATGTGCCTCATATATGCAACTGATTTCCATTAGAGGCATCATGCATTTCCTTTCTCTGCAACCTCTTTAATTAAAGAGGACACAGACTATCAAGTACCAGTTGGTAATTACCATGGCATTTTTATAGAACTATCTGATAAACCATTCCTCCTCTCTATAATCCTGCAGTGGAGAAAACAATCTTACAATTTCCCTCCTCCCTTAGGTTTCGGTTCAAGTGCAAACATAATAAAATTCTCCTTTCCACAGCAGGATGACAGCTGAAAGTACAGTTGGCATGGAGCGACTTGGGCTTGGATCCTAACATTTCTTTTTCCTTGAGGAAAGCTCTTCCACATGTGGAAGTAGGGAAGAACAATTTTCAATGTTTCTGGAGACCCACTGACCCTTAGGGGGCACAATTTGGAGGGACATAGAGGACTACAGTGGGAGGTGAACTTTTTTTTATCCTAATGGTGCGGGGGGGGGGGGAGTTGTTCTTAATCCTGACAAGACAGAGGTTCTCTGGGTTAGTAGAAAGACAGACCAGGGACTTGAGATCTTTCCTGTTTTGGATGGGCTTATACTACCCTTGAACATCCAGCTTCACAGTCTGAAAGTGCTGCTTGATACAGAGGTGACCTTTGGTGACTGTGGTGGCCCTGAGTGCTTTTGCCCAGGTTCAGCTGGTGCATCAACGGCATCCATTCCTGGGTTAGTCAGATCTAGCCACAGTGATCCATGCCTTAGTTACATCTAGACTGGAGTATTGCAATGCACTCTACTTGGGGTTACCTTGGCTTGGTTAGACTGCTGGTCAGTGCCAGCTACTGGGAGCACATGACCCCAATACTACAGCAATTACGCTGGCTATCAGTCTTATCCGAAGCCCAATGCAAGATGTTGGTTTTGTCATTTAAAGCCCTATGTGGCTTCGGAACGGAGTATCTGAAGGACTGTCTTCTCCCATACTTTCCTGCCTGGAAATTAAGACTGCAGGGAGAGGCTCTCCTGACTGCCCCACCACTCAAAGAAGCTTGTCTGGTGGGCACACGAGAGACAGTCCTTTCAGTGGCAGCTCTACAATTATGAAACAACTTCTCCAGGGAAGTGCGTGTGGCCCCCTCACTGTTGATACTTAGGAGACAATTGAAGACAGTTTTATTTAGGATTGCATTTGACTGAGTTAATTTTTATTTATTGGTAGACCTAACTGGATTTTTAAAATTTTGACTTTTTGTAGGTTTTTATAATTGTTGCCCTATTTATATTGTTGTTGTTGTATTTTTTATAATTGTTTTGATTATTTTGTAAGTCTATCTTGAGTTCTACAAGGGAGAAAGGTGGCTAACAAATGTTATGCAGTGGAGCTCTGGTCTTGTTGCATAGCATCTAAGCCTTGATGAACTTCAGTTACCACTTCATTAAGTAATCATCTGTACTCACTCCGACCAAACAACTATTTGGAAATTAGTCCTTTACACGCATTCCTATAATTTATTGGCAGGCACTGTTTTTGTACAGGGGGTTGGATTATCACAATTCCATCCCCTACCGAGAAGTTTGAACTGTTTTCCCACGAAAACAAACTGAATTGGATCAGAGCCTGCTGTCATGGAAAGAACTAGAAAGAAAGGAAAAACCATAACAGCACATAATTTCCCCCAGGGACTATAGTACAGTGATAAGTGCTTTTAAGAATCTCAATAAACCCCAGAAGGGCTCTAGTTTGGAGCAATACTGACCATAGAATATAATTTATATGTGACTGGAAACATGCCTAATCCCTTTCTGGATCAGATACACAGACGGATGCTCACAGGGTAGAGGAGTTAAAACCCTCCAGTATCCCAGAAAGCACACACGATGCTCCTGAAAGATTAAGCACATTGCTAAATACGTAGTGCTGTCACACAACACTGACCTACTGATTACCCTTTTGGGTACACGGGAGAACTGATTTCTAGCATCCCCTCTCTCTGGTCTCTGTTGATGCTCAGTGCCAGAAGAGCTGGAGATGTCTGGATCAGGATTTTATATGAGCAGTCAAATCCACTGAAATGTTCTAGTCTCCCTTCCTCCCCCCACCCCCGCTTATTTACATTTGGTTTATTACCTTCTTGCAAGAGTAACAGCACTGAGCAAATTGCTTCTCAAAGCAAGGTACACAATAATTGTCATTGTCTTTGGTAATCAAAGGCTTTGTTCCTAGTGGTTGCCGACAATGTTGGCAAACAAAACAAGCTTCATGCCAGCAATTCCATTTAAACTCCATTTTACGAGAACCTGCAAAACCAAACACAAAATCACTTTGATTACTGGCCAGGTGGGCATGTTCTTGAAAGATGCATCATCCAATAATGAGTTATAAAATAATGATGTCCTTTCTTTATAATTCACTGCTGAGTACAGCATTATCAGCCTTTGTTCAGCAAAGCAACCTCATTTGAAGATTTCTCATTCAAATTTTATTGTTAAATGTAAAAGGTCATCACAAATACCAGAGGACTGAGAACTGAAAAATGCTGTCTAAAGTGAAGCAAAATAGTAATATATGTGCGTATCTTTTGCTCACTATATTTGCTTCAACAAATTCCTTCCTGGTATAGACACCATAAATCTTGTCACTCTTAGTTTATATTCTTTTCCTGTTTATTAAGAATTTGTTTTGGGGAGTTTCTTATCGCACTCTTATAGCTCTATATGTAAATATTGGCAATGCTTTTGCAGCATAAATTTTTGTTCCTTGCTTGGGCTGACCTAAAACCTTTGAATAGCTAAATCTAACTGTGCTAAAAGTTTCAAAATAGTGTGGACCTGCTATGTGAACAATGTGATAACCAGTGATCCTACAGACACCAACTATGAGCTCCAAACCATACTTACCCAACCACATTGCAGAGAGCATATCTGAGAACTTGTTTGGCATAGTGGTTAGACTACAGCCTGAGACCCCCATCTTGTTGACCCCAAGGGTACTTTTGGAATTTTGGGAATGGGGAGTGCGTGCCTACATAAAACGAGGGTTGAGGCCAATTACAAAATGTCAGCAGGTTGCCAGTTAAGCATCCTCCAGTAATACAAACTGCTGTTTCTGAATGGGTGCTACCTGCAGACAAAAAAGTGATGCTTCTTGGGTTCTTCTGAAATATCTCTTGCTCCAGTGAAGAGGAAGAAATCCAGACTGGTTATTTAGTTTAGTTTAGGGCAGAAGCAAATGGCTACTAAGAAACCTGTTGGTGAGCACCATTGGTCCCATGAGTACCACAATGGACTAGAGTGTTGAACTAGGAATCTTCCTTCTCCCATTAAACTCATTTGAGCCTCTTATTCTTTCAGCCTCACTTTCCTTACAAAACACTAAAAGTGATAGGTAGCTGTGTTGGTCCATATAAATCTAAGTTATACTTTTTATTAAGACCAACCAAAATAGCACACTACATTGTGCAAGCACTTGAATTTCTAGAGCTGGATGTTAAACAAAATAAAAATAATCCTTAAAACAAACATGGGGGGACCTCATCTTCCAAATGGCCATGGTGTTAAGACCACTGTCTGCATCATGAGTAGATTGTGACTAGCTAGTTGTATTGAGGATTGAGGATAAAACAAAATAAGAGGATAAGACAAAGTAAGAGTTATGAATGCTGCCCTGCCCCTCTTTAGAGAATAGGGGTTTACTAATGCAATGTTAAATAAAATAAATAGCTAACACTGGGGGGGGCATGGGAGAGATGAATGGATTCTCCCAGCAAATTTTGGTTTTAATAGCAAATGGCAAACTCCCCCCCTTCCTATACATGGAAGCATTCATCTGAAAGGACCCTTGGATTAAAGGAATGAAGTTCAGGAATATCATGCTCAAGTCCAAAAATCAAGATTTGCCTTTTAAACTCAACTAATCAATTACTCATATTTAATTAAGAGTGCCACGGGCCACTTTTATTTAGTTAGGTAGTTAAAAAATAACTTTCCTTGTTATCTTACCAGGCATTATGGTCCTCTTGCAGTGGAAGCACTTTGATGAATACTCATTAGAATAACACGCTGTACACAGCAGGCGATCATCTTTGGCAGCAAAAGGCTTTTCCACCAAAGAGTGATTGCATTTGGCACATTTGAAGCACGCTTCATGCCAGTGGCAGCCTTTATAAGCAAGATCCTTTGAGACAGTAAATGCATGTTAATAAAAAGCATTTGTTTCATTTAAAAATGCAGGAAGATAAAATCAATGGAAGACATCGTGAGCCACTGGTGCAGACTGAATGTCAAAGATGACCTCAGAGATGGCTGAAAGGGATATACATGGTGTAGCTGGCCCTGTTAAGATAATAGCTTTAGAACAGGCTGTTTTCCTACTCTTTTCCACTGATCCTGTACCACAGAAAGTTGTAAATCCATTGGTCCAAGAGATAGGGACCTAGGTATAGTCTGAAGGCACTGTGAAGCACATTGCCTTGAGTTAAAAGAAGAAAGGCGGTCTGTGAACACATAAAGATGCATTATAGGGATGGGCACAAACTGGGAGAATGCAGTTTGTGATAGTTCATGAGCCACGAACCATCACAAACGTTTAGGCACCAAATGAACTGGTTTGGTTCATGAGGTTTGAGATGTGGTAGAATGCACTCTGTGCAAGCTAGGTACACAAAATGCACAGAGGATCTCTGACTGACTCTTTTCTACCTGCCCTCCAAGTTTGATGAGGATTAAATTTCCGGGGTCTGAGTTATGCCCCCCCCCACGAAGGTGCCCCCAGGAAACTACTTTCTGGGGAAATGACAGGTGCAGATTCAGGAGTGTGTAGAATAGACCCTCTGGAAGCTAGAAGCATCAAACTTGCAATGGACCTCCCCCTGATGCTCCTCTACATGCCCTCCAATTCTGCCCCCCCCATTGCTTTGAAGTTTGGTAAACATTTTGATTGAGCAGAGACAGTCTGTCTGGAAATGTATCTGTTCATGAACTACCACAAACCACTTGAAAAGTTCATGGAAAGTTTGTGCAGGTCGATTTGCCATGAAGTTCAGTTCATGAACCACGAACCAGCCAAAATTTGTCATGCACTTCAGTTTGTGAGCTGGTTTGTGCCCATCCCTAATACCTTATGCTAAGTTAGATCTTCTCCCTTTCTAGCTCAGTATTATCTTCTTTGACTGGCAGTGGCTCTGCAGTATCTCAGCCTTTCCTTACTACTTAACAGCATTTAACTGGGGATGTCAGAGACTGAACCAGGGACTTCCTCTGAGTAAGCATGTGCTTCACCACTAGAGCCTCGTCCTCTCCCTGCATAAAATGTACCACCAATGAACCTAAGTAACAACTGCTCCCAACGTATACCACGGTTACAGCAAGGTATAATTTTGCACTTTCTCCCAAATGTAATAGTCACAAAGACAGTCCTCTTCTGGCTTCACTTAAGATTACTTGACCTCCACCACCTGAGGAGCTTAAAATTAAATTATTATTATTAATCACAATTATACCCTGCCCTCCCCGCAATGCAGGCTCAGAGCAGCTCACAGTCAGTACATAAAATACATGATGGGTTGGGGAAAGGACAAACTGTTTGTAGTCATCTCCAAACCACAAATGGGATTTACAATACAATCATAAGCAAAGGTTTCAGGGGACTTAGACTGGAATAACTCTGAATAGGACTGGTTTGGGTGAAAGGAAAAAGGCAGGCACTCTACCATGTCCCACTGTGGTACACATAGTTCCAATGTGAATTCTCTCTGAAGGAAGAAAAAACAAATGCAAAGGACCCTTCCCCCCAAAGGTTTATTTACTTTGTCTCTGTTCCCAAAATGATATAATTTACATGATAAGCAAGAAAGCACGAGGAGATAAAGAAGCAATTAAGTTGTCATTTAGCAAATAAAATATTTTTTTAATCAAAACATCTTTTTTGAGTCATCTTGCTCATAAAAGACATTATTCTTACATTAAAATGATAACATTTTGTTTCTAGGGAGATGCCTCTTGAATAGTTTAATATAGATGTTAACAGTGGAAACGATTTGTATTATAGACCAATGCAAGTCATTTTTCACTGGTGATTTGTCAGCAGTATTTATTTTAAAGTTTTCCTTAATCTTATCAGTTGAATTAAACCAAGGATAGAAAGCACTGTGATCCCTATAAACAGAATGGTTAAAAACCTGCCTACTTGTTGCTTTTTTATCAGATAGCTAAGACATTCTACTGAGGTTAATGCAGCACCTGAAGGTCTTTCTTTATAGTAGGATGCTGAATTCAGATGATGGATGAAAGCCATCCTATTGAGTCCCAGGGGAAATGGCAGACCCTTATAAGCTCCCATTTCTTTCCAGGAGGCACTGCTACAGGTTATTAATTCACACAATGGATTTTGGATTTTGAAAAATTTGTCTCAGCACAAAATCTGCCGATTACTTTGGGGGGTAGATGGGTCTATGTAACCCCCTTCCCAAATCTTCCCGTTTGTATCTCAGTGTTACAGCTTTCAGTGTTTCAGTGAGTTTGTCATTAGACTTCCAGTCTATTTTAGCAGGACTGAATGCTGGGAAAGGGGGTGTTTTCCTTATGAGCGTATAATGGACAGCATTGATTCAAAGTCAATTTAACCAATAGCCAAGATAACTCCTAAGCAATACCAAAGGCAACAGACACTCCTACAAAGGTTAACTCTTTCTGCCCATCTGGCCAGAGAGTTAGTATAGCTTCATGAATCACAGCTATTAATTGAAGAAGGTTAATGCCTGGTTTTGAATTTAAAATGTCAAGGTGTCATATGTTAAGGTAGGTAAAGGGGTATTAGACAGATTCATGGAGGATAGGTGTATTAGCATGGTGACTAAAGGGAGCATTCATGTTCAGAGGCAGTAAACCTCTAAATACCAGGAGGCAACATCAGGGGAAGGCCTTGGTCTCTATTCCCTGTTGTTAAGCCTCCAGAGGAACTGGTTGGCCACTGTGTGAGACAGGATGCTGGAATAGGTGGACCACTGGTCTGATCCAGCAGGGCTCTTCTTATACTCTTATGTTAATAGTGAATTGTTTCCCTTTTCCTACTTAAAGGTCCATCTGGTCCAGCATCTTGCTTCCCACACTGGCCAGCTAGATGCTCATAAACAGAACAGGGAAGCCAAGGCAACCTCTGTTGTCTCCCAGCAACTGATACTTTAAGCATACTACTTGTAGGGATGCCAGCCTCCAGGTGGGACCCTGGGCCCTCTGGAATTACAGTTTATCTCCAGACTATAGTGATCAGTTTCCCTGGAGAAAATGGATGCTTTGAAGGGTGGACTCTATGGCATTGTACCCCATTGAGGTCCCTGTCCTCCCCAGGATCCTCCCTCAAATCTCCAGGAGTTTCCCAGCCTGGATCTGGCAACCCTCCCCCCGCATCCCCTGCCAGTGGCCAGGAGGGACCTGGAAACCCTATGGCTAACAGCTGTTAACAGACTTATCCTCCTTGAATTTGTCTAATCCCCTGTTAAAGACATCCAAGCCTTTGCTACATCTTATGGCAATGAATTCAGTAAGTGAATTATGTCTGAACCCAGCAGGAGAGTTGTTTGTGTTTATATGTTTAATTTGTTTTAAATATTTTATGTATTTTTAATTTTATATGTTCTTTTTAATGTTTGAAATATTTTAATGTTTGCTTCCTTGGAGATCCTGAATGGGGCAGATAGGGGACATAGAAAGGTTTTCAGTTTTTAGAAAGGCAATTCACTCCACTCAACCGACATCTTGCCAGGCAATGTAACAAAATTATCTTGCCCAGTAATGAATGGTCTTTTCCAGCCCTAAGGTTGCCAACCTCCAGGTGGGGGCATGGAGTTCTCTTGGAATCACGATTGGTCTCCAGAGTCCAGACTACACCCTGGAGGAAATGGCAGCATCGGAGAGTAGATTGTATAGAGTTACATCTCTACTGAGCTTCCTTCCACCCCAAACTACCCCATCCCCAGGCACCCCCCCTAAATATCCTCGAATTTTCCAAGCTGGAGTTGGCAACCCTACCAGCCCTACATCTCCACATGAATTATTCCAGGATTGCCCTTAATCAATTTAAGTATTTCACCAGGATTGAAAATACCTAGAAATTTCTTTCTACCATCCAAAGTGTAATCCATTAAGTACTTACCTTGGAATGACATTCAATGGGCTTCTTACATTCCTCACAGATGTTAGCAAATAAGCTATCGTAGCACCTAACACAGTAGGCGTTCTCTTCTTTCATGGCATACTGTCTTCCACAAAGGGAGCCCATACAGTGATGACAATTAGAATGAACACTGGCCATTTGAAGCTCTTCTCAGTATTTCTTTCAAAAAAGAACACACACACACATACAAAGGGTTTTGCTAAAAGTCTTGAGGTGATTTGCAATGTTCAATATTCCTATATTCATAACTTCTTGAACCCGTTATTGCAATAAGGTAGACATTAGGGTTGCCAATCTTCAGGTGAGACCTGAAGATCTCCCACTATTACAACTGCTCTCCAGACTAGAGAGATCGGTGCCCCTGCCAGAAATGGCTGCTTTGGAGGGTGGACTCCATGACATTGTACCATGCTGGGGGGCCTCCCTTCCCCTCCACTCCCCAAACCCCAACCTCTCCAGGCCCCATCCCCAAAATCACCAGGTATTTCCCAACCCAGAGCTCTAGTAGACATGCTGGTTAGTGACACAATATTCTGAACAGGAGTTTATAATGAAAACAAAGGCTGATTTCGCACTAGAGCTGCCTCGCGGTTGTGCCGCCGTTTGTCCCGACACTATTGGTCAATTTCACACCCGAAGCTGTGGAGCTGCATTTGACCCGCGGCTTCGTCCGATTTCCTCCGCAGTTTCGTCATCCTCAAAAAACAGGATCACGAAACTGCGGGGGAAATCAGGTGAAGCCACAAGTCAAAATGCAGCCCCGCAGCTTCGGGTGTGAAATTGACCAATAGTGTCAGGGCAAACGGCGGCGCAACCGCAAGGCAGCTCTAGTGCGAAATCAGCCAAAATATTTCTCCCCATCTGGCTCCAGTATTCCCAATTTTTCAAAATCAGTTTTTCTGTCCTTCTGTAAAATGTTAATGCTGGAACTGGAAATATATGGCCCTGCATTCATTGTTCTCTGAATTTCTTACAAAATAGTTGTAAGACGGCTTCACCACAGAAAGCCATTGTACACATTTGACTCATTATCAGAATTTATGGTAGTTTTGTAGCCTGATTTCTATGTTCACGGTGAAATAATCTGCAGCCACAGTTAAAGACAGAAATCACACCATATTGTACATCTTTACTGTGCAGTGAGTACAGGTAGAAGGTTCTAGATCATTTTGTACATGCAGAAGGCTGTTTCCATTCTGTAAAAGCATGAATCTTTGCTACCAAGCTAGAAACCCTTAGAATGCTACAAGACTGCATGCACAGCATACACAGACCACGAGTTGTTTCCCACCAGCTTCCCACCACTGGATAAGATCCAGCTTTTCCATTCTCCCAGCAGCACCTAGGAAGCTCCTGCAAAGCTAAATGCTTTGGGTTGTGGGACTTTCCTGGATAAAAAGCCAAGGAAATGAGGGCTGGAACGAGAAGGGGAATTGAGTGAAATCACCCCTCTGCCACCATTCGGCTGGATGTCTATTGTTGCATGTCTATTGTTAACAAGGTCCTTCTCAGTCACCAGGCAAGGATGGTAGCCTGCAGAGCTAACCCCTTATAAGCAAGAGGTGTATTGAGCAAATGGCCATAACTCTCTTAGCACAGTAATCTACATGTTTTAATCCTAAAAAGAATTATGTGAATCATTTCTTAGGGGCTAACATCAACATTACAAAACTAGGTGCAGCACACACATCTATACAATGTAGAGATGATTTAATTCTATTAAAATCTACACAGCAATTTAGGATGTATTATGCAGAATTCTTTTTATAATTAAAAGTTATAGTGCAACAAAAAGGCAAAACAGCATCTGTAATTTGTAGCCGATTTGGGCAAGTTATTGCTTTTTTAACATGATATATTTTGGGGGATCTATTGCCCTATCTTTCCAGGGCTATTTTTGTAGAAAAAGCCCAGCAGGAACTCATTAGCATAATAGGCCACCCCCCGATAGCACAGCTCATTAGCATATTAGGGCACACCCCCATGCCTTCCCTTGACTTGCCTTGGTGCCCCTCAGCTGCGGGTAGCCTGGGCAAGCTGGCCCTTGGACAGGCTGGGGAAGGCACGAGGAGGCATTTAAATGCCTCCCAGATCCTTCCAGGGCCCCTCCTGGCCCACCCACCTCAGAGTCGCTGGGGGGGAGTTCACTCTCCAGGCCTTCCCTCTGTAGCCACTCACGCAGATGTTCTGGCTGTAGTGGGTGTGGCCAACTCTGAAGCCAGCTGGAACTCCGTTCCTGTGCGTTCCTGCCCAAAAATAGCCCTGTTTTACACTAAGTGGCTTTCCAAAGTTAATAATTATGCTGCATATTAAGAATCTGCAACTGGATGGTCTCTGGGTCACATATGTCCCTTGATGGATGCCAACTGCCCACCCATTCCATTCATAGTTGCCAGTTTAGAGGTGCGGGGAAAGCGCCATCTTGTACAGTGACCTTTCTAGGAGACCACGGATAGGGAACAGGGATTGGGATCTAGGCTCACTTGTTTCTCAGAGTGGCTAATCAGGAGCACATCTTACTTCTTCATCTGCAACTTTGGCCAGTAGATATGAGGAAAACATATTTGGATAAACATCCAGTTTGTGATATAACTGATGTATCTTCTGAGGTTTGTAGGCAAGTTATTTTGGTCTGGTTATTTGCCCACTAGACCAGAAGGACTTTTCTAAAATTAGGACGTGGTTCCAAAGAATAAGGGAAAACAGAAGTCACAGAGTTCCCAGTGAAATCAGCCATGAAACATCTGCTGGATGAATTGAATTCCTCAGTAATGTCATTGCGCTGATAATGCCAACTGGATGGGATTTAATTAGGGACTTCAAGAACCACCATGGAAGAAAAAATAGAATTCAAAATAGTTTTATAATATTTACATATTACTGATATTAGGCAACAGTATAAGAACTAAATGCAAAAGGATGAAACAGGATATTGGCATTATTCTGTAAGGAACAGATATTTTAGACCCTATTTTTGCATGGTTCGTGATTCCTCCGTGTGATGGATCATAGCCAATAATTACCAAAGAAAGTACTTTACATTGCTTGAACATTTATTTATTTCAGTGTTTTCTTCCTGCTTTTCTCCCCAGTGGTGCTGACCCCCCCCCATGGTGCCCTCATGGCTCTTCCTCTTTTGTACCCTGAGACCTTCTGGCCTTTGAAATGCAGAGGTGCAGATGAATCCTTCTGTTTTAATATCAAGACAGGGTCTTGAGTAATTAATGCTTTTCTCCAAGTGCTTTCAAGAGGCAGTAGCTTGATCACCTGAATCCTTCAGGGAAACATTAATCAAAGATCTTTTTTCTGACTCTCCAAATACACCTGTGACCATGAGTAATGCACGATAGGCTCTCAAAATCCCCCTCACAATAAGACTTCCCTGGTCTCAATCAAGAGTACAGGAAGGCCTATCAGGCCATCCTCTGGCCATTGTCAGCAGGGCTGAGCTGCATTTCCCACCCAAACTAATCCAATTACTTGCCACCTGTCATATTACCTTCCCCTGCTACTCTTTTTCTGGTACCTCTAAAAACAAAAGGTTTAAACTGTCCTGTAGCATTGCCACACTCCAGGTGGGGCCTGAAGATATAGAATAAGAGAATCACAGAGTTGGAAGGGGCCATACAGGCAATGCTCCCTCTAAGCTGTGGAATGTTATGAGCAAAAATTCTACTTTGTGAGCTACTGGCATTAAAGTTGTGAGCAAGCAATTTGGCTACTGCATAAATTAGTTTGCTTTGGAGCCATCCTTCCCTGAGCTAAGACAAAAATGTGTGAACCAGAGGCTAACTCAGCTTAGAGGGAACACTGCATACAGGTCATCTAGTCCAAACCCCTGCTCAATGCAGGATCAGCCTACAGCATCCCTAAACAAGTGTTTGTCCAGCTGCTGCTTAAAGACTGCCAGTGAGGGGGAGCTCACTGCCTCCCTAGGCAGCTGATTCCACTGTTGCACAACTTACTGTAAAAAAGTCTTTCCTGATATCCAGCTGGGTACCTTCCCGTCCTTAATTTAAGCCCATTATTGTGAGTCCTATCCTCTGCTGCCAAGAGGAACAGCTCCCTGCTCTCCTCTAAGTGACAGTCCTTCAAATTCTTCAGGAGAGTAATCATGTCCCCCCCTCAACCTCTTCTTCTTCATACTGAACGTTCCCAAATCCCTCAGCCTTTCCTCATAGGGCTTAGTCTCCAGGCCCCCCATCATCCTCGTCACTCTCCTCTGCACCCGCTCCATTCTATCCACATCCCTTTTGACGTGAGGCCTCCAGAACTGGACAGAATACTCCAGGTGCTGCCTGACCAATGCAGTGTACAGCGGGATTATGATATCCCAAATTACAACTGATTTCCAAACTATGGAGATCAGCTCCCCTGGAGAAAATGGCAGCTTTGGAAGGTGGATTCTGTGGCTGAGATCCTCCCTCCCCAAACACTCCCCAGGCCCCACACCCAAATCTCCAGGAATTTCCCAATGGCAGAGTTGGCAGCCCTAATGTCCCATAACACACCAGACCATGACCATGACCCTCGTTCCACTGGGGTTTCATTTTCCAGAGCTGCACCAATCAAAGTGCAACCCAAATCTCATAAATAGGCAGCTAGAGGTCCAATGCCACACAGGTCCAATGCCACAGTGGATCATAATTCTGCACTAATTTTGAGAAATAGCAGCGCTTTCCCATTTGTACCCAGATAAATCTAGGTGCACACAAAGTGTATGTCAAGCCTTTGGTTGTAGTAGTTGATAATCTGGATTTTCCATCATCATGAGAATGAAATCTATGGATCCTCCTTGTCAAGGCAAAGTATGCTTTATCCTTCCCCATTCTGCTTTTCTTCCCAGAATTCACCCTTCACATCTTCATATCCACTCTTACCTTTCAACTCTCTCTTCTGAAATTGCAGCCTATCTGCTTTGCTGCCAATTGGCTCTTGCCCATAGCATCCCCAACAGGCTAGAGCAGGGGTGTCAAACTCATTTGTTATGAGGGCCAGATCTGACATAAATGAGACCTTGTTGGGCCGGGACATGTGTGTCATAAAATGTAATGCCAGGTATCGGAGATATAAACTTTATAAAAGGACACAAACACAAAGGGGTTTTTTTTAACTTAAAATAAAAACATGCTTAAAACATTAGCACTTGCAATATTTTGTTTATTTAACAGTGTCTGATAACTGACACTTCTTGCTCTGAATTATTACATCAAAATGTCTGTGCTGTTGCAATCTTGAGTATGCTGTTCAGGTGTGTATCTGTAAGCTGCAAACCTACAATGACGCAGCAGCAGCAGAACTGGAAGAAGAAGCAGAAGCAGAAGACAGCCAGTTCCACTGCGGGCCTGATAGAAGTCCTCCGGGGGCCTGATTTGGCCCTCGGGCTGCATGTTTGACACCCCTGGGCTAGAGGTTCCTTCTTTACTATTAAGATATCCTTTCTCACTTATCCTATTGTATCTTTTGGTGCAATCTCTAAGCCATCTTGGCTTCTCTGTATTAGCCATGGTAGAGGAACACAATTTGGACTAAAAGTAACTGTGCTTGAGTATTTAGCTTGAGTGATACAACTGAACACTAGAGCTGTACTAAAAATGAATGTTTTTTATTGCAACATGTGAATTGCTGTATTGTTGCCATTGAATAATTAAGTCTTACTGTCTTGTACTATTATCTTGCTCCCACTTTCTATTCTGTACCTTTGATAGGGCAATAAGGTTGCTTGCTGGTTACTTAATCTTCTTTCATTGTTCCTTGAGGGAACTGTATATCCAACAGACTTAAAAGATACTTAATCTTCTTTCATCGTTCCTTCCCACTTGGAGATCTTTTGTGTGAGGGAGGGAACTGTATATCCAACAGACTTAAATGATTCCTTTTTACCCGGAGACTCATGTTCTAGTTCTATGGTTGTAGGAGATGCTCTTCTAGCAGCTGGCATGACATGTGGGCTGATCTGGGCAACAGTGAGGACCCAACATATGAAGCATAACCCTCAATTCACTTTTTAATGGCTCAGTGCCACAAATCTCATTCTGAGACACTCTTCAAAGCTAATCACAGCAACAAAAAGTGATTTACTTGAAGAGCAGAGAAAGCATACCAGAGAGACATGAGAGGATGGGAGACATCAATCCAAATGAAAGCAGGGCAGCAGAGCCTAGTGAGTTAATTCCTGGCTGTTGTAAGCAAAGCCACCCAATAGCCCATCAAAGATTTCCAAACTCCTTTCCCCCACTTTTCATAACACAGTGGTAGTATCTGGGGAAATTTTTGCAGCAGCGGCAGCACTAAAATATTTGAAGTGAAAGTACTCCAGTTGGAACCATATAACTGTTTTTTGAGATAGGAGAGTTGTCATCTGGTAAGACCCCTTTCCATATCCATGAGGTAAAAGGGTCTTATGGAGAGGTTTCCAAGCCTTTAAGTATCTTGCTATCACGTCCTAAAAATGAATTTATATATTTTAAAAGTACCTTAGGGCTTTTCTTTTTCCTTCCAAAAAGTGTTGAACCAGGCTTCGTGAAGTGCCGAAGACCATCCAAAGAAATATATATGAGAATATAGAATTAATATAGACTTCACAGTTAAAAGTGAAATCATGACTGGGAACTGTGAGGGGTTTTTTTTGTTGTATTCCCTCAGGGATTGTAGAATGTCAGAGAGGGGGAGTAGAAGAGGAAGAAGAGGATACAACGTTGATCTCACACCAAAAATAGCGACTACTTTATTTGGCACAAGCAGTGGAAAATTTCTCATCCTTGCGCAGTTAAAATTTTTGTACTGAAGTGATTTGCTGTGTCTCTAACTGCGCCACAGCTCACTGTTCTCCAGACTGACAGAGTACAATCCATCAAAAACAATCCATAATTCAAATCAATGGGGTTCTTGTACTCTATAATGTTACTGATTTATTTTATGCCACAAGAAGAGATATGTTTATAGCAGATTCAGAAAATGGATTCATTGCAACAATCTCCCATAGGCTTGGTTGGACATTTCACCAAACTACAGCTTGGAGCTACATGAATGAATTCGGCATGAGGCTTTGGACTCTTCCCATGCTGCAAGTCTGCCCATTCCTCCCTGGTTAAATCCAAATCAGCAGTGGCTTGAGCTTGCTCTGCAAATCATGGGGTTAGATCTCACCACCAGTTGAGCTGGAGGGTGTGACCCTCCCCCCCACCGTCTCTTCCAGGAGGGTTAACCTTTTCTCCTGTGACACTTTCCTGATTTCAAAACCCTCTGGAACGAATTCAATGCTGAAAATGGAGCAGGGGAGTACGTGAATCCTCCATGCCACAACCCCAATCTCCATAACTATGGCAGTTATTTTTCATTCAAGTTTGAAAACGGTGATGTTTATGTATGCTTTAATGGTAACAACACAATCCTTAAGCACACATAGAGGTGTTTGTGCAAGATATGGATGCCGCAAGTATGCAAGAGAGGTGCTGTCTTGAAAGGATGACTACACCATAGTTAAAACCCTGAGCTGGATAGCCCCGGATAGCCTGATCCTGTCAGATCTCAGAAGCTAAGCAGAGTCGGCCCTGGCTAGTATTTGGATGGACGACCTCCAAGGAATATCAGGGTTGTGACACAGAGGCAGCCAATGGCAAACCACCTCTGAAACATCTCTTGCTGTAAAAACAAGTCTAGCTCACCACCTAGTGGTGCATAATGCTAAAAAGAGCTGGAACTTCTGGCTGCCAGACAATTTTAGGATTTTCTGACTATTCCACAAACAATGCCATATGATAATTATTATTAGATAGAAACCATCGTTAGAAATTGTAATTAACAATGTAAATACAGCAGATGCACCTAATATAAACGGATTTAGGGTCTGTGCATTGGCTGTTGTACTTTAATCTTCAATGTAGGTGAGGAATTTCAGACAGACGATATATTCCTCTTTACTGAAATGGCACTCCTGCATGGGAATCCATTCCTGCAGTTTATGAGGCAGGGAGGCAAGAAATTCTAGGAGAAAGTAGTGAGCCACTATAGGCCTCTTCAAAACTTTGCGGTATGACCATAAGATGACACCGCAGTATAATTAAACATGTCTCTCCACTCTTGTCATCTCCTGTTCCCAGAGGAAAATCAGGAAGCAAAAATCATGCTGTTGAAATGGAACCTTTTTTTTGCTGTTTTGATCCTAATCAACCAAGGAGAACTGTTGACTTTAATTTTGCTGGAAGCTAGATCAGGTAAAGGCTTCAGAGACTTTCTGCTATGACTTTTACTGATCTGTAAGGTTAAGTCCTGTTTCTCTGTCTGGTTCCTGAATGCATTAAAAATATTGCATGTTAGGACTGTCAGCTTCCATGGGGGACCTAGAGATTTCTCAGAATTATAACTGATCTTCAGACTACGGGATCAGTTCCCCTGGAGAAAATGGCAGCTTCAGAGGGTGGACTCTGTGGCATCACATCCCTGCTGGAACTCTCTCTCATCTCCAAACTCTACTCTCCCCAGACCCCTGACTCCAGGTCTCCAGGAATTCCCCAGCCAAGAGATGGCAAGCATAGTGGGTGTGTGTGTGTTGCACCAGTGGCTCCAAATAATATACTGGATCATGGTAATGCACCATGCAAGTCAATGTTCTCTCTGCTTAAAATGGTCCTATCCCTTGATATCCATTGCCAATTTAATTGCTTTAATTATGAAAGATACTAAGAATTAAGGTGGCTACACCAATCCTCTTCCTCATTAATTTATATCATTTTTAAAATAAGATATGCCTTCCCCTTTTAACATCTTGGCTCCTTGAAGTAGAATACCTCTTTTCCTTTTGCGATAGCTCTTTGCTTTCAGTTATTTTGTGACCTACTGAAACCTTAAACATACACAAACTGAAAATAATCTATTAAACACTGTGAAATCTCAAAATAAGGCCTTTAGAACCCTCATCTGTCAGTCTTCTTTCCCTGTATTGTGATTACTTGACCTAGTTCATAAAAAATAGAACCACCATCTGAGCCTGCTGCCAGGAGAAATGCTTTATTTTTATTTATTTTTAAAACTCCTATATAACCATACCTCATAAAAATTATCAGTCTCCATGGAGTGTTGAGACACTTTAGGAAACTCTAAACCTTGACTGTCCACAGGTATACTAACTCCACAAGATGCACATTGCTTGCATCAGTTCCCCATGTTAGGTGGAAATTGAACAGTATTTGAGAAACACTGCATTAAGTATTTGAAAGTTTGAAATATATTAAGGTAATAAGAACATAAGAAGAGCCCTGCTGGATCACACCAGTGATCAATCTAGTAAAGCATACTGTTTCACACAGTGACCAAACAGTTGCCATGGAAGGCCAAACAGGGCACAGTGACTGAGGCCCTCCCTCGCTGCTGCCTCCCAACACAGGTGTTCACAAGCCTCCTACCTCTGTGTTCGGAGGTTCCCTTCAGGTACTATGGCTAGTAGCCACCTCTTCTCCATGAATTTGTTAACCTCCTTTTACAGTTATCTGTCCTTGTAGTGATACCTCCACTGGCACTGAACTCTAGAGCAGGACTACTTTTTAAGTAAAGAAATGTTTCCATTTGTTTCATTAGGTGCTCTCAAATTCTAGTATTATGAGAGAGGAAGAAATAGCTCCCTCTATCCACTTTCTCCATCCCCAGCATCCTATATATATAAAAGCCCAGCATATTGGCACTTTCTGGCTCTCCAATTTGCCCGTCAACCGCCACTCAAGAGTACTCATGTGCCATTGGCTGTGTGCTGGGTCCGCTCCTCTCTCCTGCCCACTACCAGCCTGGCCACTCTTCCCTGACAGAATAAACTGCCAAAACGGCTGTCCCTCCTGACAAAGCTGCTTCTCCTGCTTGGCTCCTCTGCAGCTGGCTGGATACTGAGGTGAGCCACCGGTCGTCAAACCATTCTTTTCTCCTGCTGTGGGGCTAACCTTCCCCACAGTGGCTGTTGCTAGGCAACCAAGCTTGGTTCTGTCAGTAAAAAGATAATGGCAGGAGGCCCTTTCCAGGTCTACTTTGATCTTTGTGGGGAACTCATTGGGGCCAGTCCTGGACTAGGGTTGCCAGCTCCAGGTTGGGAAATTCCTGGAGATTTTGTGGTGAAGTCTACAGAAGTCAGAGTTTGGGGAGTGAAGAGGCTTCAGCTGAATAGAATGCCATAGAGTCCACCCTCCAAAGCAGTTATTTTCTCCTGGGAAACCACTGCTGCCAATCTCCAGGTGAGGGCTGGAGTTAATTCGGTGTCCTAACTCCGACGGTCTGGGCCTCTCCCCCGAACCACTGTGCAAGCCCTACCCTGCCACTTGCCCACTTACCACGACCTACGGCCTCGAGGCGAAGTTGCAGGGTTTGAAATTGGGCAAAGAGACAGAGGATCGAGAGACGGAGAGCAATGGGAACAGCGAGTGCCCTGCCGCAACTCAGCCCCTTCCCCACAGGGCACGCCCCCCCACACGCAGCAAATGGGCGAGTCCCCAGGAGATGCCGGCAGCGCCAAGGCCCACAGGGCACCCTGGCAGAGCGTCGGAGCTCTTATACGGAGGCAGAGCCACTGGAGATTGACACCACAGTGTCCAGTAAGGAGGAGGGGAGGGTTAGAGAACAGTATAAAAGGGGAATGGAAAGGGAGACCAGGGAGGAAGGAGAAGCAGAGTGGAGAACGGAGATGGGCTGACTGGGAGTCGAAGAGAGAGATGACGCAGCAGACGTCTCCTATGGCTCTCTCGTGGGCGCGGGCCTACCTTTGGTGACAGAACCAGGTAGCCGGTCCTATTTCTGAGGTCTCCCGTTCCCCTTCCAAGGAAGGTCACCCTCCAGAACGGCGACCGGGGGCACAGACTATCCCTCTACACAGGCCGGGGCACCACACTCAGAATTATAACTGCTCTCCAGATGGCAGAGAGGAGTTGCCCTGGAGAAAATGGCTGCTTTGTAGGGTGGACCCTGTGTCATTATACCCTGCTGAGGTGGCTTCCTTCCTGCTTGGGTCTCCACTGCGGAGAAAGACTACTTTTCCTTGGTAGAGGCTGCAGGTGTGTGTGGGGGAAAGCTGAAATCAGAGGGGCAGATAAAGGTAGGTTGATGGTTGGCTGGGAAGGGGATAGGGTTGCCAACTCCAGGTTGGGAAATTCCTGGGTATGTGAGGGGTGGAGCCTGGAGAGTGTGGGTTTTGAGGAGGGCTGGGACCTCAGACAGGTACGACATAGACTCCACCCTCCAAACCAGCCATTTCCTCCTGGAGGACCACTGCTGCCAATCTTCAGGTGAGGGCTAGAGATCACTCAGAATTACAAGTGCTCTCCAGATGGCAGAGATCAATTCCCCTGGAGAAAATGGTGGACTCTGAGTCATTATACCCTGCTGAGGTCACCACAGCAAATTGACTCTGAGTGTCCAAGGCTGCAGCACCTGCCCAGAGCCTCTTTCTAGAGCTTGTTGTATTTATTTATTTTATAAATCTCTATTATGTCTCACCTTAGCCATCTTTTTTTTTCTAGGTTGAAAAGTCCCAGAGTCTCCTGCCTGAGAGAGCTGTGCACCTCACAAAGTAATTTTAGCTCACTGTATAGCAAGCAGAACTCAAATAATTAAATGGTTCTCTTTTCATCTTTCCAACTTTCCTGCTGCAAATTTAGTGTTTTAGTTATTCAGTGAAGTTTGCATGCCATCAGAATCCCACACATCCAGTGACCTAAAGCTGTTGGGCCCACACTGTCTCCCTCATTTCACTTTAATGAAAGGGCAACTCAGTGTTTGCAGATGGAGGGCAGCATCGGATCTAACCTCTTGTTTAAGTAAATAGATAAGCTAATGTTCTCAAAAGCTGCATGCATATACACAGGCTGGCAGAATTAGCCACTCTTCCCTAATAAAATGTAGAAGTTATCAAAAAATGATGAGAAAGGTTTTAAGGGGGAAAAAAATCTTTTCACTTTTGTAGACCGGCAGAATAATCATATTACTTGAGACAGAATCTATTAATATCGCTCTGGTATGAGGCAGTTTTAAAAAAATGTAAAAGCTTTACTGTTTTTCTTATCAAGGGACTTCAATAACTGTGTGAGTCAAAGATGAGCTTAGCCCTATTCTAACAAACAAACTGATTTTCTCTCTTTCATTAATATTGCCGTGTTAATGTTTCCTCTACAATTTCTACAGATCATGCAGTGATGAGCATGCAGTGATGAGCATGAAATTAAATGACATATTGTTAGCAAAGCAATAACATATTTAAAGTTATATTTGTCTCAGCCAGCTCTGGAAAAAAATATTTTGAGAAACATCAACTAACTGTACAAAGTGGAGATAAGTGGGAGAATAAGCAAACAGAAGTAAGCCACACGTCAGAAAATTGTTTTGTCACTGAAAATATTTCTATATGGAGATCTAGGGATAACCCTAGGATAACTGATGAATTTTGGAGGGCATACATACCACTGCAACATAATATGTGTTTAACCAAATTTCCTTTATAGCAAAAAATTAAAAAAATATATGAATTTCATATGAAAAATGGGAAAGTGTAATCTAAAATAGCATTCATCTTAGGGAAAGTTACTTATTTCTCACATTATATTATTTGATACAAAAGTTAAAAAAAAAGACCCATGGCAACTTTTATGAATTAAATATCAGCATGAGTTTTTATCTTCTCTCTGCCCTCGTTATTAGTTTAGCCAGAAAACTGTTAAATGTTAGAGCCTGTTACAGCCAAAAAAAAGTGCAATGGCACTTTAAAGGCCAGCTACTTTACTGTCATCTGAAATATAAACATCAGAATACTGGTACCATTCCCTGAAATTTACTTCTATGCAAATAGAATCTCTGAAACCAAGATTTTTCCTTATCTAACTTATTCCTCAAGATGAATTTCTTATCCAACCTATTCCTCGAGTTACATAACAGTATGTAGACAGTTTCACGGCAGCAATAAGCTCCATGTATATAATTCCAGTGATCCGTTGTTACATGTATAGTGGTGAAAGAGTCTTGGCACTGGCACAAGTCTGTGTTCAGGACACACACCTACACCTCCCAACGGGAGTTGCAGCTGATATTTTACTGAGCAAACTCTTGGCTCTCAACAACTGTTATTAAGTTCAAATTGTGTCTCAGAAAGGTCCTGACAGAACTTCTATTTTTTTTTTTAAAAAAAGAATCAAAATATGCTTTGATGCTCTGGTTTTAATATCGCAATAGGGCCAACACTAAAAGTGACCGTGGAAACTGACACAGAAGGTTATGGACTAGGATTCAAAGATCTATTTTAGACACGGCAAAGTGTTGTGATATCTAATGAATATTTGGATTAATATTCCAATTCCAAACTTATTTGCATAGAGGTAAAACACACTGAATTCAATGGAATTTATTTCCAGTTTAGAGTTTTTTATGGCCAAAGCTTTCACTATCTTATTTACTCAGATAGGTGGACATGGTTGATGCAATAGAGGTAAAAAGGAAGTTCAGCAGACTGAGGAACAAAAATCAGGTTAACTGAGCAAATGAGTTGCCCTTAATCACAGAATTATCCTATTACCAGAACATCATTGAATAGCCTCTGGAGCTCTTCTTGGTACAAATGAGCTTGTTTAAATGGGCTCAGTGAATTTTGCAAATTAATAGGAAGAGAATGCCTTCATCTTGACAGCCAGAAACCATAAAATTGTATGTTTGACATTTGTTGTTCCAAAAGTCTATCTTGTTTTCTGCTTTTTATTGCTGTTATAATTACTATACTATTCACATTAAAAAATCTTCCTTAGCATATATAATACTAGTTTTTTAATATCTGGATGTATACAATTTGATACATATCCTTTTTTTCTGGAATATTTTTAAAGCAAGATATAAACAGGAAAACGCTCTCAAGAGGACACAGGGAATTGAAATGAGCCATTATGTTCTGCCAGAGAAACAGAAGGTAAAACATGCTTCATATTATAGTGAAAATTCTGGATATTAACAGGTACATGTATTTGAGATGGGGGGAGGAAAGATTACTGTAATCCTGAAATGCTCACTGTAATACTGTAATTACTATAATACTCACATTTTGCTGCCAGTTGCTTCTTGTGTCTTGTGCATCCAGACAAACCTGAAGATTCTTTGGATGGTTTCACAAGATGACATCCAATATAAAGAGTTCAGCTGGATCCGTTAGGTCTCATGAGGTTTTGGCTTTGTGTAAGGCTACTCGGAAGGTCACATTGCTTCCTTTATATCTTAAACAGCTGGCTCCCTTGTTATTTTGTCAAATACTGCTTTCAAATTGTACTTAAAATATGTGGGAGGAGGTACTTGGAGAGATTTTTGTTTCAGAAGGGAGGAGACATTCCAAATAAACCACGACTTGCAATATAGTTATGTCCCTATTAGAGCTTACCAATGTGGTCACTCATATGATGTGGAGAGATGGCCACCTGTAGTCACTGGCTATGCAGTACATGAAGTATTTCCCACAGAAAAAAATGGACGAAGATGAGGGTCTTTCTGCAATTATAGCTGCAGTGTGGTAAGCAGCCGGCAAATTGTTACTTTTGTAGGATCCATTTACAACTCAGAGAGGATCATTCTGACTTCCTCAAGAGTGCCTAGGGATACCATTACACTCACAGCTGGGTCATGCGTGTATTAATATCAACAGAGCTGGTGTGGGCAAAACCGAATAGGCTTACCATCAGAAACTCCATTTTCCCCATCACTTGCTTTGCTTTATTTATCTGCACTGAATTTATTATAATATTATTGCACCACTAAAAGACAAAATTTGATGTACAGCACCCAGTAACTTTCAATTCAGCTACTAGAAAGGGCCATTGGGTACTTACCGAGAAGGCTCCTTCTCCTCTGAGATAAGGAGGACATCTTGATGGGTGTTTCCCACCCTATCTGTAGGGAGGCAGGAACCAATCTTTCACTTCCTGTCCTCTTGGTGGGATATGCCCCTCAACTCAGTTCGGGAACTCCCAGAAGCAGTAGGTAACAAAGCTCAGTAACACTGAATCATAACTTGGTTTAACTGTGAAAAAACAACAGAACAAGAACCAAGAGAAAAAATAGCAGGGACAGGAAGGAGTACTCAGCTGGATATAGGAAGCAGCAAGGTGAAGTAGAGATGATGATGACTCGGAAGGGCCAAGATGTCCTCCTTATCTCAGAGGAGAGTGACCCTTCTCGGTAAATACCCAATGGCCCTTTCTCCCTCTGAGAGGAGGACATCTTGACGGAACCTCCCATAGCAGTGTCCTCATCAGTTGGGTGGGTCATCATCCCTATCAGTCAGAACTTACTGCAGAATCCTTCGGCCAAAGGCCGCATCAGCTGAGTCATAGACATTTATCTTATAGTGCCTAATGGAAGTGGAGACAGATGTGGCTGCTCTGCAAATTTCTTCCACTGTGGCACTGAGGCTGCATTTGCTGATGTGCTACAAATGGAGTGAGCTGTGATTCCTGGAGGGGGAACCAGCTTCTGAGCCTTGTACGCTTCAGTGATACAGGCCTTGAGAGTAGAGCTGATAGTAGCCTTAGACATCTTGCAACCCTTATTAGGTGGGGAGATGGAGATGAACAATGATTTTGTCTTCCTAAAGCCAGTAGTGCGATGGAGGAAGGTCTTTAAAGCCTGCCACACATTTAAGGAATGCCAAATCTGCTCTGTAGGATGAGATGAATTTGGGCAGAAGAATGGCAGGCAGATCTCCTGTGACCTGTGAAATCAAGAGTTCACCTTAGGTTGAAAGGTAGGCTCCATAGTAAGCATTACCTTGTCATTGTGGAACACGCAGAGCTGTGGGTTTGCTGAGAGGGCTCCTAGCTCTGACACCCTGCGTGCTGAGGTCACTGCCACCAGAAATAATGTCTTCATATGTAGCCACTTCAGCAGAATCTCCTTGATGGGCTCGAAAGGAGGCCTTGTCAATGCATTGAGGACCACATTTAATCTCCATGTAGGAAATCTGTGAGTCGTGGGTGGATCCTGGAGTGCTGTCCCTTTAAGGAACCAGCGAACATGAGGATGTCTTGAAAGCCCCTAGCCATTGAAAGTGGGAAGGACTGTAGCCAAGGCCACCACCTGGTGCCTGAGGGTGGAAGCCTTCAAGCCGGAGTCGTAACTGTCCTGCAAGAAGGCCAACATGTTCCTGATACGGGGCTTCAAAGGATCCACATCCTTTCTTCTGGACCACCTAACAAAGGCCTTCCAGGTTGTATTGTATATCTGACCTGTGGACTGTCTTCTAGATGACAACATAGTACTCGTCACCTTTTCAGAGTAGCCGAATCTGAGGGGTTTCTCCTGCTCAATTGCCAGGTGGTCAAGCGAAGCCATCCCAGGTCTGGGTGCCAGATGGGTCCTTGAGTCAGCATGTCTGGAAAGATTGGCAGAGGAAGGGTCGGATGTAAGGCAAGATTCTGGAGCTCTAAGAACCATGGTCTCCTTGGCCAATATGGAGCCACCACTATGATTTCCGCTTGCTGTTCTCAGATCCTCCTCAGGAGCTTTGGGAGGACTGGGGCCAGAGGATACGCAAACATGAGCCTGGGTGGCTACTGGGACACCAGGGCATCTGTCGCTTCTGCCCTGTGGTGATAGAATCTGGTGAAGAATCTGTGCACCTTGTGGTTGTCTAGGGACACTTCAGGGAGACCAAAGTGACGTGTAATCAGGTTAAGTGCACGGACTCTAATCTGGGAGAACCGGGTTTGATTCCCCACTCCTCCACTTGCACCTAACTGGATGACCTTGGGCAAGCCGTAGTTCTGTCAGAGGTGTTCTTGAAAAAGAACTGTTTCTGTCAGAGCTCTCTCAGCCCCACCTACCTCACGGGGTGTCTATTGTGGGGAGGGGAAGGGAAAGGAGTTTGTAAGCCACTCTGAGACTCCCTTGGGTAGTGAAGGGCAAGGTATAAATCCAATCTCTTTTTCTTGTTGTTGTTCTTCTTCTTGAAGAGGTCCGACTTCAGTGACCATTCCCCTTCCTGGAGTTGCCAGTGTCTGAGCCAGTCTGCCCGAGTATTCAGGGTGCCCTTTATGCACTCTGCCTTGATTGAGGCTATGTTGACTTCTGCCCACTGAAGTAGCTTGGAGGCTTCCTTGTGGAGTAGTGAGGACCTGGATCCCCCTGGCCATTGATGTATGCCTTGGCAGATACGTTGTCTGTCCTGACCAGGACATGCTGGCCAGCAATCTGCGAGAGGGAGCATATCAGGGCTAGCCGGATGGCTCTCAGTTCTAAGAGGTTTATAGGCAACTTCTTTTCCTCTCTGGATCATATGCCCTGTGCCGGAGTGTCAAGGAAGACTGCTCCCCAACCATGAAGGCTGGCATCCGTAATCATCTGCTTCCACTCCGCGATATAGTAAACGCGGCCCTGTAGGAGATTCCAAGCAGGAGTCCAAGCAAGAGATAAAGAGTTCCATTAGTTTGACTAGGGTTATCAGCGATGACTGTTTGCCTTTGATGATTTGACGGCAAAGGGAATGAATCTTCTCCACCTTGGAAATTGGAAGAAGCATGCAATTCTTCACTGTGTTCACAAGAAACCCGTGAGACTGCAGACAATGGATCTGTCTTCCATGTCCTGATGGGCATTGGCTTCCAAGCTGGAGTGAATCAGAAGGTCATCTAGATAGGGGTGAACATGTATTCCCCTCTCTCGCAGCAGGACAATAGGGTGTATAAGGATTTTGGAGAACACCCTTGGGGGTGGTAGAGAGGCCGAAGGACAGAGCTTGGAATTGCCAGTGCTGACCTGCATGCAGAAGCAGAGGAACTGTCTGTGTCCATGAAATATGGGAACATGGAGGTAAGCTTCTGTCAAGTAAATTGAGGTCAGAAACTCCCCCAGTTGTAGGACCTCTGCGATGGATTGAAGGATTTCTATGCGGAAACGATGTAGCTTGACGAAACGGTTTAGATATTTCAAGTCCAAAATGGCTCTCCAACTTCCATTCCTCTTCAGGACAGTGAAGAATATCCAATAGACCCCTTGTTCTCTCTCTCTGGTGCAGGGACCGGTCTTATAGCCACCTTTTTCAAATGGTGGAGGAAGCTCCAAGGGGCTCGGCCATACTAGACTTAATATTAACCAACAGGAAAGAATTGGTAAACAGGGTGAAGGTGGTGGGGACATTAGGGGAAAGTGATCATGTCCTCCTTGAATTTCAGTTGCTGTGAGGGAGGGTCAAGGAAGTTCATAGCCAGACTCGTAAGTTAGATTTTCGTAGGGCTGACTTCAACAAACTCAGAGGCTTGATGGGAGTCATTCTGTGGGGGAGTATGCTGGAGGGGAAAGGAGCGAGTGAAGGGTGGGCTCTTCTCAAACATGAGCTTTTGCGAGCTCAAGCCCTCACTATTCCAGCAAGATGGAAACATGGTAAGGGCTCCAAGAAACCGATGTGGGTGAACTGAGAGCTTCGAAATAAGCTAAGGGAGAAAAAGGAAACAGATGGAAATGGAGGGAAGGTCAGACCTCTAAAGAGGAGTATATGAGAGTTACTAGGCACTGCATATCAGCCATCAGAGAAACCAAAGCTCAGTATGAGTTGGATCTGGCCAGGGGGGCTCGCTACAATAACAAAAACTTCTACAGATGTGTGAGAAGCAAACACAAGGTAAAAGAGGCAATTGGACTGCTTTTGGGAGTAGAAGGAGAAACTCTGATGGAGGACAGAAAAAAAAGCAGACAGGCTTAATGACTTTTTGCCTCTGTTTTCTCCCTGAAGAACTCGAGCCCATCTAAAGAAGAAGAGATTGGATTTATACCCCGACCTTCACTACCCAAAGGTGTCTCAGAGTGGCTTACAAACTCCTTTCCTTTCCCCTCCCCACAACAGACACACTGTGAGGTAGGTGGGGCTGAGAGAGCTCTTTCCAGAGCTGTCCTTGAGAGAACAGCTCTTGTCAGAACTACGGCTTGCCCAAGGTCATCCAGCTAGGTGCAAGTGGAGGAGTGGGAAATCAAACCTGGTTCTCCCAGATTAGAGTCCTTGCACTTAACCACTACACCAAACCAAGATGGTATATGACATAACAGGACACCTGAGTGTCCAGTTGACATTGACAGGGAGGTTGTAGAGAGGCACCTGGCTGCACTGGACAAATACAAATCCCCTGGGCCAGATGGTGTGCACCTAAGAGTGTTCAAGGAGCTCTAAGGAACTTGCAGAGCCTCTGTCCATCATCTTCAAGGCCTCCTGGAGGACTGGGGATGTACCACAAGATTGGAGAAGAGTGAATGTTATCCCAATCTTTAAGAGGGGAAGAAGGATGTCCCGGGAAACAACAAGCTGGTCAGTCTGACTTCTGTTGCTGGGAAGGATTTAGAGATTTTAAAGGGATTGATCTGTAAGCGTATGAAGGACCACATCATGATCCAGGGAAGTCAGCATGGTTTTGTCCCCAACAGAGCTTATCAGACCAACCTGGGCTGCGATCATACTTACCAGAAGCCACGGCAGACATGCGATTCCCCAATGGATTAAAGGGACGCGATCAGACAGAAACATCTGTCTGGCGTCCCGGACTTGTCAGCGGGGTGTCGTTTCGCGCCGCAGGAGCGTAGTTAAAAGCTACTGGTGAAAACCTACTATTATAGGGAGCTGCGGGGCGCGCGGCCGGAAGTATGTTCACGCAAACGTGTGTCATTGCAGCCTGGGCAAACAGCCTCGCTTCCTGCCCGCATTTTCTCCCTTCTGTGTGACCGCAGCCCTGGTTTCCTTCTTTGATCGTGTGACAAGCTTACTGGATTGTGGGAACTCTGTTGATGTGATTTACCTGGATTTCAGTAAAGCTTTTGATAAGGTTCCCCGTGACATTCTGATAGGAAAACTGGAAGACTGTGGACTGGACTATAGAACAGTTCAGTGGATAGGGAATTGGTTAGAGGAACTCACCCAAAGTGTGGTGGTCAGTGGCATTTCATCAGATTGGAGGGAGGTGTCCAGTGCAGTGCCATAGGGCTCAGTTTTGTGCCCAGTACTTTTCAATATTTTTATCAATAATCTGGATGAAGGGATAGAAGGACTACTTATTAAATTTGCTGATGATACCAAATTGGGAGGAATAGCAAACACCCAAGAAGAAAGAATTAAAATCCAACAAGACCTGAATACTCTGGAGAAGTGGGCAGTTGCAAACAGGATGCAATTCAACAAAGATAAATGCACAGTATTACATCTGGGCCACAAAAATGTCAAGCACAAATACATTTCTGGGGAGTAGTGTATGCGAAAGAGATCTTGGGGTAAGGGTGGTCTGTAAACTAAATATGAGCAGTGTGATGCGGTGGCAAAAAAGGCAAATTCAGTCTTGGATTGTATAAAAGGGGCCATAGCATCAAAATCGCAGGAGGAAATCGCCCAGGCCATCCTCGTTGGGACACACCCGGTTCCGGTTGGTCACATGATACCCCAGCTTCAGCTACACCTCCTTGTCAAGGTAGTGAGTCTCCAGGAAGTCTGCATACTGCCTTGGTCAGGCCACATCTTGAGTACTGTGTGCAGTTCTGGAGGCCTCACTTCAAAAAGGATGTGGACAAAATCGAGAGGATGCAGAAGAGAGTGACAAGGATGATCAGGGGTCTGGAGACTGAGCGCTGTGAGGAAAGGCTAAGGGCTTTGGGAATGTTTAGTTTGGAGAAGGGGAGATTGAGGGGGGGCATGATTGCTCTCTAAATATTTGAAAGGCTGTCATTTGGCGGAGGACAAGGAGCTGTTCCAGTTGGCGCAGAGGATAGGACCGAAGCAACGGGTTTAAATTACATGCAGAGAGGTATCAGCTGGATATTAGGAAAAACGTTTTCATGGTCAAAGTGGTTCAAAGGTGGAATCAGCTGCCTAGGGAGGTGGTTAGCTCCCCTTCACTGACAGCTTTCAAGAAGAGACTGGATAGTTGAATAGATGATGGTATTGAGAGTTTGGATGGGTCCTTTATTACCGGTGAGGGGATTAAGTGGTCTGGGGGTCTGTTTAAGAACTAGATGGAGTAGCCTTTGGAGGTAACCTACAAAGACCAATGGTCTGCATTTGAGTTGACCCATGTTTGATGGAACAGCAGCAGGCGTCCCCCCACCGGAGCTGAGGCATAGTCATGCTTTTGTTGGCTCTTCCTGGCTCGTCCTCCCTGGAGGAGAAGGGCTTGCCGGATCAGTTTTGGAAGGGATTGCATCTGAATTTCTGCCTGGGTGTTCCCCAGGACAGTCTCCTGTTGTCTCTACTGAATCTTGGAAGGAGTCTTTGAGTTCAAAAGGAATAGTTGCCTGAGCCTCTCCTTTCTGGCCTACCTAAGGATCTGGGCATTGCCTTTTTTTATCCTTAGTCTCAATGAGGATCTTGTCTAAAGCATCTCTGAACAAGCAGTCTCCCTGGGAGGGCTATGCTGTGACAATAGCTTTGGTGTCAAGGTCTGCTTGCCACACTCTAAGCCAGAGCATTTTTCTGGCAGCCACTGTGGAGGCCAGTACTCTGGAGAAGATCATTGCATCAAGAGTGGTGTCTGCAGAAAAGGAGGATGCCTTAAGTAGTCTGTTTGCACCCTCAGGCAAGCGTCTACTAGAGTTGGGAACGAGCTGGATAAGTTTTCTGGACCAGGCTATTGCTGCTCTAGCAACAACACTGGCAGTGGCTGATGCCTTGTGAGCCTTCCTTAGGGCGAATTCTGCCTTCCTATCCAAACTATCCTTCACAGTGCCTTCCCCGTCTTTAGAGAGCAGACTGGAAGTTTGGAGTGCTGTCACCGGTGCGTCCACCAGGGGAACCTGTAGGAACTTATCGGTAAACGTTGGTAAGGCATATAATCTCTTAACATTAGGAGGGCAATGCTTGTTAGCCATGTGTTTAGCCCACTTCTTAACAAGCTGCTTTTCTAAGAACTCAGGAAAGGGGAAGACCCTCTCAGTTCCTGGGAAAATATTCTTTACTCCCTCTTGGCCTGGACCCATCAGAGTGAGCAGGATTGCTAGGCTCCTCTACAGGGAATTTTGGTTGCAGCTCTAAGGTGGCTAAGGCCTTAGAAAGCAGATATTGATAGTCTTCAGGTTTAAAAAATCTCATGGAAGGTTCTGGGACCTCAAATTCCTCCTCCTTCTCCTCATCTGATAGAAATCCTCCTTCCTCTCTGTCTCCCTACTCACTGTCCTCAACTTGTGAAAGTTCCCAATGGGAGTGGTCCTGCATGGTAGCTGTCTTTTTTAGCTGCTTTGGTAGGCCAGCAAGGTCTTTCCTCCTCTGACAAGGCTCTGTTTAAACCTGGAGTAGTCCCTTTGTGTGAGAGAGGGGGGCAGTTGGGAGTGTCTGGCAGCAGTTTGACATTTCCCCCCGCATAGCTTGTCTGAAGACCTGCATTAGTTTAGGTGAAATTATGAGGTTCCCCCTTTTTGGGGGGTTACTCACGAGTAGACCCATTGGTGGTTCAGCATCTCCTCCACGGTCCATATTGCAGACTTGGGCATTAGGTATGCCTTGCCAATCTTCCGTGTCCGTAATCTGGCTTGTGGAAGCAGTGATAGCCGCCCTGCAGCCTTCCCCCGCTCTGAGGGTCTCTGACTCGCTGCCTGAGCCAAAATAGCACCCTCGCTGAGCTACAAGCGGGGAGAGAGGCCACTTTTTGGCATGCTTTTCCTTTGGTGTGTTCTTGCTCCAGGTCGCAGCAGGGGCTGAAGCCTGTCTTCCCTTTTGTTTGTTTGGGCTGGGCAGCTGAGAGTGAGGCTTCCTGCTCACCCTCGGAGAGAAACCTGTTGAATTCACCCTGGTCCGACATGCCTCCGGCTGAAGCAGCCGGCAGGACAGAGAAATGGGAGGAATAGCCAGTAGCTGCAGAAAGGTGAAGGGCAAGCAGGAGGGGAAGAGAGGAAGAATGTACTAGGAGAAGTGAAGCTGGAATAAGGAGAAATGAGTAGTAAAAGGTGAAAAGGCACGAGTGCTAACTTTGTGCTGCTCTCCCTACTGAGGCAGGAACACAACTGAGTTGAGGGGCATATCCCATCAAGATGTCCTCCTCTCAGAGGGAGAAAAACAATCCTTATGTAAAACACATAAAGAGAGGGGAGTACCAGACCACCTC
>NW_015174300.1:540216-572901 GCF_001447785.1 Gekko japonicus | reverse complement strand
ATGGTTAGACAGTGTCATAGATGCAACGAACATGAAATTGAGCAAACTTCAGAGGACAGCGGAAGACAGGAGGGCCTGGCGGGATCTGGTCCATGGGGTTGCAAAGAGTCGGACTCGACTGTGCGACTGAACAACAACAAAACACTAGCAATTTAATCATCTTCATGTTCCAATATACAAAATGAGAAAGGAACTGATTTCACACTGTACTAGATAATCTTAAGGACCATTTATTTGATGGTGGTTCTCTGGGAGTTTAAGGCAATGTTTCCCCCAGCAAGGGGCATCTCAGATTCTATTGCAGCACCATAACAAGAACGAGCCTTGTCTACCTCTGCCCCTCTTCTTTGAGGACAAAGCCATTTTTTTTAGGCTGTGACCAAAGTTGAAAGCTAACTATATCTACCATCATTGCTTTTTAATTGCTTTGCTCAAGAACACTGGAAATGCAGGTTCTGTGAGGGTACTAGGAAGCCCTTCTGAATAATATAAATGATCCTTAAGGGCTTATATCGGTCTGGCTAGAGGTTTTCTTTTTAAGTGTAATGTAGATATCCCCCAACACACATCACATGTGTCAAACAGCACAACTTACATAACAGTGAAAGACTAGTAAAATGTTTGAAAACCTTGTTATGTAGTTTTATTAAAAATATTTCATATTTTTTGCCTAGAATTTCACTATAACATATTTACAGAATGAATGCCTGTATCTAAGATTTTATATTTAATAGCAGGAAATTAAATAAACTTAGTTCAACAAAACAAAAACAATAATTTGCCATGTTTCTTTAAAACTGCAGTGAAAAGTATCTCTCTCTTGGCTTTGTAAACTGTATCCTGGTCACTAGTTTTGAGGTATGTTGTTTAGTGGTGAATAAAAGTACAAAACTGCCAGAAGTTATAACCAACTGCACATAATGCTGAAGATCCCAGTTAACAATATATGATGATTGAGACAGGCTAGTAACTATATAGTAGAGGCATAGTTTTAAAACTTTTGAAACGAGATATTTACACGTGGCATCAGGATATAGGTTTCTCCCCCCATCCCAATGTGCAAACTATTTAGAGTTCAAGAAAAGTACTGAACTGGATGGATAAGGAAGGTCTGGTATCTCAGGACTTATTACAGGGCTGGAGGCTTCAGGCAAATGCTTCACCATGTAGTAAGCTGATTTTTAAATTATTACAGTTGTTTGTTTCTACTCAAATTCTGAAGCTAGGAGCTAGAAAATTGATGATTAGTAGTAAAGGGAGGGCCACAATGTTAATACAGTAATTCAGTGATTTCTTGTAATTAAAGTTATATTATAAAAACAATTTTAATAGCAGATGAACTACGTGTTCCTTTACATCTGCCATGTCAAAGTGTACCTCAAAACCAGTATCTGTAAGCAACATCATAAAAACAGAAGAAAACACAGGACATAATTTGTTATGGCAAATAAACTAAAAAAAAAAGTAGAGAGTGCCAAACAGCAGAGACTCTGCTCAATGCAAATGCCTATCATTTCAAGCTTGATTTAACTTACATCTGTAACACGAATACAGATAATTATTGAGACAACAATGACAGCAATAGAAAGAAGAGCTTGATTTGGAACAGTAACAAAAACATCTAACTTGACAATTATTTTTTCAATTAACTAGACATTTTAAAAGACTGACAGAGGCGCTAATGATAGCTTATAACTCACTTTTCTTCCTGAAAGATTAAATTTGGTCACTGCAAAGCTCCGAATAACACAAGAGACAGACACTATTAAACAATGTGAACTGGCAGCTATGAGCTTATTTACAATTTCCCCTTAACAGACAAGAAAACACACTTTAAAGAATCTCTTTATCTCAAACTGCTCAGTAAACATCTTTTTTCCTCACTAAGGTTACAGGCATGTTATATGGAAGTAACAAAAATACTCTTTTTTTCAAACTAACTTTCTAAAATATTTAAGGTGATAAATGAAATCTTTGCAAAGAAGATTTTGTTTTGGCCATTTTCTCTCTCAGTAATATGAAATTTGCTTTTGGCATAAGCCCATCTTTCTGATTATAATTAAACCTTCATACAAATAACTAAGTATTCTTGGCCATGAACTGTAACTAGAGTCTATCATTTAGGTACGGGGAGGGGAAGTGTGAAAGTATCCCATATATTGACAGTGAAATTTTTTTAAAAAATCATTCAACACAAAGGCATTTCCCAACCCCGCCAATATGTAAGCATTCTTAAAAGGATATAAAATAAACTAAGATAATGTAATGTATTGGAGCAAATCACTTTGGTCTAGAAAAGTCTGGCCATTCATGTATCAAATAGTTCTTCAGACATAATAGTTCTGTAAAATATGAAAGCTTAATATAGCAATATGTAAGCTAAGTTGATTCAACAGAAGGCTTTTTACACTGCCTCATCTCTTCTTTCAGATTAATATTGTAAACATCATCTAAATACCTGAGAATGCTTAACTAAAGGAAAGCTAAACATAAATATTTGTTCAGTCTTCCTATCTTAAAAATTATTTTGAAAAAGTAGAGAGCAGTATGTTGCTGTTATTTTGCCATGTATTTACTTGTGCTGTATTAAGGGGTACTCCAGCTAAAACACACTCCTAACTAGCAGCAGGATGGAAAGATGCAAGCAAATGGACAGAGAGAAACTGGCTTAACTATGTGTTTGAAATTATTCAGGCAGAGATAATCTTCGAAACTAACCAAGACAAGCCGTGGGAAGAAAAAACAGCGACAATTCAAGAGAAATGGACCGTATACTGGAGATGGATGGAAGAAGAACAAAGGAACGACGTTCAGTGGAAGCTCCAAACACTATGCCCCTGGCTGAGAGAAAAGGACTAAAAACAATAGACTGGGGGAGGGGGGGAGGATGGGGAGAAAATGTTGGAAAATGATGGAATAAGAAAATGTATAATCAGAAGAAAATAATAATAACAATAAAAATATTTATACAAAAAAAAAAAAAACACACTTCTAACTTTCCACCACCAGCTGTGTGATGTTATTGCAAGCAGTTTCTAAAAGCCAAGGCTATTTCAAGCATCACAAACAAAGTGAACATCTTAATTTTCCTCATTAAAAATACTCTGACTCTTTGAAAAGCCTGAACACGTTTTATTAAGACTATCATTCCTCAGTTACAGACGATTTTCTGGGCCGGAGAACAAGATCTTTGACTGAAGCAGTGAGTTCTTGGAGTTCTTTTCGGATTGCTTCTGTGCTCTCTTCCACATCCAGGCTATTATCCAGTGAGTCATCATCCCCTTGCCCAATCTTCTTATTTTGACTTATCAGCTGTTTCACTACTAAACTCTGATATTTGACAAGACAAGAATGCTGATCCTGGTAAAAATAAACAATTAAAAGAAATGGTTAATAAGGACATCTATCTGAAGAGTTATACTCTCTTGAATCCAGCACATCTGGATACTCACTAAGATGTGTATTTTTGTAACATAGTTTGTGAGAAAAATAGAATCAGAGTAAGGGAGGCTGTAAAAAGTAAAAAGAATTCCTTTAAGCAGTGGAAAGCTAGTCACAGTGAGGCTGATAAAACGGAACACAGGCTATGGCAAATAAAATGCAAGTCTGAGGTCAGGCAGGCAAAAAGGGAATATGAGGAGCATATAGCAAAAAACGTAAAAACCAACAATAACCTGATGGCACTGGTATTTCTGGCCACTGTGTGACACAGAGTGTTGGACTGGATGGGCCTTTGGCCTGATCCAACATTGGCGTCTCTTATGTTCTTATGTTCTTATGCCTAAGTGACATAAGATGATGAAAGCTGTATTTTAAAGCTAAAGTGGTAATTAATTTTCAGACCCTGTCTTGTAGGGACTAAAGTTGAATTTTGTTGACAATGAGAGCTATTAAAATAGCATGCAGAGGTACTATAGCCTTTGAAATGGTGCATTTTGCTGCCAGCAGTAAAAGAGCCCACACCACACAGAACACATATTCATAGTTAACATTACAAAATTCCTATCTTAAGTCACTTTTCATATTCAGTGGGTAATCTTCCAAACTTATCTCCCGAAGTTAGTTTATTGCTATTACCCAACCAATTCCATCATATTGGGGGGGCGGGCGGACGACGACTATTAAACCAAAGAAACAAATGCAAAGATTTAGTTATTTGAAAAATAAAAGCAACTACTTCCTTATCTTATGTAAACAGGAAGATAGATTACAGAGTAGAAATTCCAGTAAACCCCCCCCCCCACACTGTTGGTCTTCACTATAAATACCTCTGGTATCTTAGTACTTAAGAAAGTAATTATCTGTGGTACACATCTTCCTGGTGCATGAAGCATGCAGTGAGTAGAGAACTGGAACAGCAAGACTGATGTCAGATGGAGAACAAGGGCTGGATCTTCTGTGACTTTCAGCTGTTCAACAAGAGCTTGTCTGTGTTGGAACAGGATTTGCCTAAGAAACAGAACGTATACTTAAAACAGGCTTTCATCAATTTCATTTCGTGCAGATTTGGGATAACAGCAAATACATTTAAGAGACAATATGGCCTAGTGGACACACTGGAATTGAATCTGGGGCTCCACAGTTGAAAATGCAGCTGTGTGATATGCTTTCTTCTGGGCAGCACTCAACAAGAAAATCTCACTCAGGCTCACATTCCTCAATTTGTACCGCAGTGATAACAGCCACTTACTCTTGCATTACTTTGTTCCTTAAAAAGAACCATAAAGAATAACTTACTGATGCTAAACTGCCAAAAGCCATGGTTGTTACCAAATGTATTACTCTAAATACATTATTCCAAATACTTCTGAGCTGCAATGACGTTAAGGCCAGGTGCTAGCTGAGTTAGTCTGTTACAGCAAAATTAAACAGGACTCTGGTGACACCTTCACTAGGAGGATGAGCTCTGACTCACAGAACCTTATGCTGGAATGAATTCTGTTAGTCTATAAAGTGCCACTGAACTAATGATGGTAAGGAGCTCTATTGATTTGGGACATCTGGTTATTAGGGCCAGCACTGCAATTCAGGATGTCCAGCTTGTGCTGAGGAATACCCTGTAAAAAGTACTTATGACCAAGATGCATTAGAGAAGCTGCTGCATTTTCCTGACTAGTTAGAGATGGATCTTTAACTCTTCAGTTGCATACCTTGGACTAATTCTCACTATTCAAGCACTGCCCAACTGATCAATCACAGCAGAAGTTGTCACAAATAGCAGTAAAGCGTGTCAATTTTCCAGAGGACAGTTATTCCAGCTGAAATATCTCCTCATAAGTTTTGAAGTATGATTTTTGCCATTTTTGTTTAAACAAGCCACCCAATTCTCTCAGCCTCTAATACAATATCCACAAGCAGCAACTTTTACCCATCATTAGTGAAGCATTTAACACACTCATGTGATAGAGACTTGCACCCTGTTAGTGTTTAATGTTACTTTGGCTCTCCACAAGTATTTTTTAGACTAGGGAGTACAAAGCTTAAGATCCAGGTCCTGCTATGTGGTTGGGTATTTATGTAAAGAAAGACACATCCCTTAAGACTGATCAAGGGACACATCATGGCTGGAAACTAACAAAGAAGAACAAGTTAATAAGAACAGAAGTGGAAAACTGATTTTCTGGAAAAATTAGTTGGTATTAAAAGACAGATCTATTCTGCCTACTCACTCACCTTCCCCCTCTCACAGTTATGGCTGCTCTTTCATCATCAATAGCAACTACTTTTAAAAGCATGCCAAAAACCACTTTTTTTTAAAGCAATACCCCTAGCCTTGTTGATATTCATTGCAGTTTCTTTTTGTCCTCAAGATGACTACTGAGACCTCAAACTCTAATGCTCTACTCAGTTTATAGTATAAAGGGAGTCTGTGGGTTCTTTCCTGCCAGCACTTTATGGAGGTGACATGAATGGTACGCAGAGGCACTGAAGAGGGAAGAGCGACTGCATCAGTTTGTTCTTCATACCTTCCCTGCTTGGGCCTTGCCTCTTAATGCTGTAGGCGGGCAGAAGAGAGGGTTGGAGTGCTCTGCAGGGTGAGAAAAATGGGAACTTTCCTTTTGAGAGGGCAGAAAAGAAATTAATAAAATATATGGGTACAAAATTAATTGGGATCTGGATGGGACTAGATTTTAAGGGGAGAGAAGATGGGGGCGATTGTTGTCTGGGGCTCAGAAAACACTTCTGCTTTGTATCCAACTGATGACTAACTGCCAAGGCTGATTTTGCACAAACATAATATCTCTAGTTTGCCAATAATTACAGCTGTGGTTGTTGTTATTATTATTATTAGAGTTAATTACACCAGCGATCAGTATAATTCTTATTTATAATGCTTCAAAAATCGAAGCACTTACAAAAATTAAGGACACAACAATAGGCCCTAATTGCATGCAGGCTTACAGTCTACTAAGAAAAAAAAAGGAAAGGAAATGAGACACAAAAAGAGGGGAATGATGAGGCACAGGCCTGCGCAAACACGGTATGTCTTCTATGCCTTAAGGACATATAAACATTGTGGCAATCTCCTTTCTTACATATGATGACCTGAATGTTTTGGAAGTTACTGCAGTGAAACAGCAAAAGGCAACTAGTAACAGTTATAGAAGGATTCTCAACATAACAGTTGACTCCATGCACTACATTAATATACACACTGAGCCTTTAATGCAGCTCTTCAGGAACTGGACATTTCCCATTTTGGACATTCTGATGTGCTCCATGGCAACCAAATGTCTCAGCCAGGGTTCTAGTACGCATTTCATCATTCTAGTATGCATCAATACAAGTTGATGCGTTGATATTTATAGTGCAGGATTATATGCACATGAAGAGGAAAATCAAAAAGGGAAAAAGGTGAGAAAGCTTAATCAAAATCCCAGTCATGTGTTTTTATTTTGATGGTCACAGGTCACTGATTGACTTGGCATCTTGCTACAGTGCCATGACCATGACAGCTGTGCTGCAGGGGGAAAGAAGCAGCTTAATATTTTAGTGCTCAGACCCACTGGTATGCTCAGTTCTCCGTCTTTGATGAGTTCACCAAGACTATCGCTGTCCATCCATGTCCACCAGCCAAATCCTCCTGGGAAACTCAGAAAATCATTAGGGTAATTACCTGATAGTAAAAAGAGTTCTATGAATGGATCTGGGGTCAAGGAGGTAAACTTGGGATGGGTGGCACTGAGAGGGAAGGTGTAGTGGGAATGGTTCATCAGCAGAGGGGAGGTCAAGACATGTAGAACTCACACGTTTGAGGGCAGCCACCACTGATTATCATATTGCTGCAGAATCAGGGCTAACCCTCCAGTAAACAAGCAGAGAAATCGCTCCCATCATGGAAGCCCCAAAGCAAAAAATTGAATTGCAGGAGAAGTACCTTTCTTTCTTCTTATCCCCTCTTTTCACCATAATATCACAAGCTTCAGTGGCAGCATCAAGAGCAGAAACAAATTCTTCTAAGCTCTTAAAAACAACAACAACAAAATATTTAGGCCTTCATGTCCTTTCCGCTCACACCGATTCAAATTCTGGAGATTTCCCCAACACTCGAAACATTTCATTCATGCAGAAATAAAGAGTAGCCCATGGAGGGAGGAATCGAAAACAAGTGAATGAATTCAAGTTGCAAGATACAACAACTACATTCAATAACATTTGAAGAAAAAATATTAACTTGTTAACATTTAGCCATTTTATCAAACGCGATATATAAAACAAACAGATGAAACAGAGTAAAGTAAAATGACTTGCTGCTCATATTTGCAGCAATCAATTATTTATTCCTGCAATCAATTATTTATTCCTATCTGCTAGTCAAAACCCCCAAAAGAATGACTTCCCTTCCCATGAAGGTAAGTGTGTGGCCGTTACCCATTTGCAACATACTAAATGGATGTAAATGCAGCACTGAAAAGGGCTGAGGAGGGCTCACACTCTTTATTGCTATTAATTTCTAGAACGTTTTCCCAGTACTTAACAAGACTTCAAAACACTGTACAGTAGCTTACACTGAGATGCACTATGTTTCCTATGGCTAAATCAATACACTTCTAACACGAACGGGAATTTGTAGTTTCCAGTGAAAAACATAAGAACATAAGAGAAGCCATGTTCGATCAGGCCAATGGCCTATCCAGTCCAATATACTGTCACACAGCGACCAAAAACAAGGCACCAACAGGTGGTCCACCAGTGGGGCCAGACTTCTAAACCCCTCCTAGCGTTGCCCCTCAAGCACCAAAAATACACAGCATCACTGCCCCAGACATAGTGTTCCATCTATACGTTGCAGCTAATAGCCACTGATGCATCTCTGCTCCATATACTTATCTAATCCCCTCTTGAAGCTCTCTGTGCTTGTAGCCGCCACCACTTCCTACAGCAGTGAATTCCACATGTTAATTACTCTTTGGGTGAAGTACTTCCTCTTACCTGTTCTAAGCTTATTGCTAATTAATTTCATTAAGTACCCATGAGTTTTTGTATTGTGAGAAAAAGTATTTTTTCTCTATTCCATGCATAATTCTGTAAACCTCTGTCGCAGAAAAGTATTTTTTCTCTACCTTCTCTATTCCATGCATAATTCTGTAAACCTCTGTCGTCAGCCCCCCAATCGTCATTTCTCCAAGCTACAAAGCTCTTAACCCCTTTAAACCTTTCTTCTTAAAAGGAAAGTGTTCCTTCCACCTCCTTAATTTTAGTTGCCCTATTCTGCACCTTTTCCAATGCTATATATTTATCGAAGTATGGTGACCAGAATTGTACACAGTATTCCAAATGAGGCCACACCATAGATGTATACAGGAACATTATGATACTGGCTGATTTGCTTTCAATCCTCTTCCTAATAATGCCCAGCAGAGCATTTGCCTTTTTTATTGTAGTCACACACTGAGTCAACATCTTCAATGAGTTATCTACCATGACTCCAAGATCTCTCTCATGGTCAGTTACCGCCAGTTTGGACCCCACCAATGTATGTTTATAGTTAGGATTTTTGGCCCCAATGAGCATTACTTTGCACTTACCCACGTTGAATCTCATTTGCCATGTTGACGCCCACTCATCCAGCCTCAAAAGATCCCTCTGGAATGCCTCAAAGTCCTCCCTCGTTCTCACCACCTTGAACAACTTAGTGTAATCCACAACCTTAGCCACCTCACTGCTTACTCCCAACTCCAAATCATTAGTGAACAAATTAAAAAGCACCGGACCTAGTACCGAGCCCTGTGCTACGCCACTGCTTTCCACCTTCCACTGTGAAAACTGCCCATTTATACTCACTCTCTGTTTCCTGTTAATTAGCCAGTTTTTAATCCACAAGAGAACTTGTCCTCTTATCCCATGGCTGCTGCGTTTACTTAGGAGCCTTTGATGAGGAACTTTATCACAACCTTTCTGGAAGTCTAGTTTGGTGTAGTGGTCAAGTGCGCGGACTCTAATCTGGGAGAACTGGGTTTGATTCCCCACTCCTCCACTTGTACCTGCTGGATGACCTTGGGCAAGCCGTAGCTCTCATAAGAGCTGTTCTTGAAAAAGAGCAGTTTCTGTCAAGAGTTCTCTTAGCCCCACCTACCTCACTGGGTGTCTGTTGTGGGGAGGGGAAGGGAAAGGAGTTTGTAAGCCGCTCTGAGACACCTTTGGGTAGTGAAGGGCGGGGTATAAATCCAATCTCTTCTCCTCTTCTAGGTAAACCACATCTACTGGGTCACCCTCATCCACATGCTTGTTCATCTCCTCAAAGAACTCTAAAAGGTGAGACAAGGTCTTCCCTTACAGAATCCATGCTGATTCTTCCTCAATAGCTTTTGTTCATCAATGTGCCTACTAATTGTATCTTTAATAACAGATTCACCAACTTACCCGGTACTGACATTAGACTGACTGTAATTTCCCGAATCTCCTCTGAAACCCTTTTTAAAGATGAGGGTTACACTAGCTACCTTCCAGTCCTTGGGAATGGAGGCAGATTTTAGTGATAGACTGCATATTTTTATTAGGAGATCCACAAGTTCACATTTGAGTTCTTTTAGAACTCTTGGATGTATGCCACCTGGGCCTGGTGATTTTGTCAGTTTTTAAGATGTCTGTCAGTTGTAGGACCTCCTCTCATCACCTCAATCTGACTCAGGTTTTTTGACACCCCTCCTGAAATCAGCGGTTCTGGAGTGGGCACGTACCTCCCATCTTCCTCAGTGAAGACAGAGGCAAAAAAATGCATTCAGCTTCTCTGCCATAGTAATCCTTTCACCCCTTGGTCATTCAAGAGCCCCACTGCCTGTCTGGCTGGTTTTCAGTTTCTAATATATTTGAAGAAATTTTTATTTGTTGGTCCTTATGTTTTTTGCAATATGTTCTTCATAGTCCCTTTTTTCCTGTTTCACCATCAGCTTGCATTTTGGTTTGCCAAACCCTGTGCTCCCTTTTATTTACCTCACTTGGACTAGATTTCTACTGCCTAAAGGAATCCTTCTGTCCTTTTACTGCTTCCATTACTTTGTTCATTAACCATGCAGGCCTTTTTAAAGTACCTATTTGTACCATTCGTAACCTACGGTATACATGTTATCTGAGCTTCCAGTATTGTAGTTTTTAAAAGTCTCCAAGCTACCCGAAGGGATTTGACTTTCCTTATGTTTCCTTTCAGTTTCTTCTTTGCAATCCCCCTCATTTGAGAGAAGTTACCCCTTTTAAAATTAATGTGGTTGTGCTGGTCTTCTTGGGCAACTCTCTATTTACATAAATGCTTCACTGTTCCCAACTGGTGTTATCACGTTTATATTTCTCCCCAGGCCTTGAGCATTACTTAAGACAAAGTCCAGGATTGCATCCCCCCAGTAGGTTCTATTACCATTTGCTTCATGGCCCAGTCATTGAGAATATCTAGAAACCCAATAAATGTGTGGCTAGTTAAAATGACCTATTACAACACAGTTATTTTGTACAGCTGCTTTCCTTGATTCTTTTGCTGATGTGGTGGGTGATAAACTCACAGAGTTGAGCTTCTTTCTAGTCTTACTATTTTCACTCATAGTGTTTCTGTAAGTGACCATTTCTCTTAGATTCTCAATTTTACTGGACTGTATACCCTCTCTGACTTACGGAGCCACTCCACCTCCAACCCTTCTCTCCCCATCCTTCCGATATAATTTATATCCAGAAATCACTGTATCCCACTGATTATCCTCATCCCACCAAGTTTCTGAAATGCCCACAATGTCTACATTCCCCTCTATAATTCCCCAGACACATTAGGCCTGCTTTATTGTTTGATAACATTTTTCCAAATATTTTTAGTATAACTGCTGCAGGTGCTTTCTCTCCTTCTAAGTTGAAAGCACCTTTTAACATATTTTTCTTCCTATCCATTACCCATTATAGGGAACATGGCCCATTGCTGTAATAAAGTAATGCCTCGGCTACACATGTATAGCCACAAATAACACCCATCAAGGGAAGACCATCAACAATTCACAACTATATATGATCAAAATGGTATATTACATTCATTACAGTATGAGGATGTGTTAGTGGTCATAATATGTTTTTTGTAATAATATGTTCTTCATAGTCCCTTTGAAGTTACTGAGCTGTACCTATGTTATTTTGGAAATCGGGTGCTGTTTTACCAGCTGCTGTTTAGGATAACTGAAACGTTTTGATTTGGCTGTCTTCCTTCCACAGTGGGCGTCTTCTGTCATAGTTACTTTCTGTTTTGAGGTCTATGGACACTATTCTTGAATGGAATTACATAGGCGCCTACTGTTGGTTTTTGAACAAGTTCTTTTTATAAATAGTACCTAATTGTTATGAGCAATCTGTTGGATATGTGTTTATACATTCTACTGGGTTATGATTACTAACACATCCTTGTACTTTAATGAATGTAATTTACAATTTTGATCATATATAGCTGTGATTTGTTGATGGTCTTCCCTTGGTGGGTGTTGTTTGTGGCTATACTTGTACGCTAAGGGTTCCCTATTGTCTTTGGCATCGGCTACACATGTAGCATAATGAGTGGTAAAATGAGTTGTATCCCTTCAGACTACAGGTGAGGAGAATCACATTTTTAATGCTCATCTACATAAAAACTCCACAAATAAGAATTTAACACAGTGTGTGTGAGTGTGTGTGCGCGGAGAGAGAGTGTGCGAGAGAGAGAGAGAGAGAGAGTGAGCGAGAGAGAGAGAGAGAGAGAGAGAGAGAGAGAGAGAGAGAGAGAGAGAAATTCTAGTTGAATCGGTATTTGTTTTCCACTTTTAGAGAATTATTAATGTAGGGAATCTGGTAAATGTCATCCCTCACCTGCAGTCTGAGGTAGTGCAGTCCATTCTACCACTTCATAAGTCTGCCACCTCATTACCAGTTCACTCTGCTGCATGTCTAGACGAGTCCTAAGTCAAACAGGTACAGCAATGTAGTAAGAGAGTACTTGCGTGTTCAATGCCACTCCTTATGGTTGAAAGAAAGCACAATGACAGGAATGTCTGTAAGCTCTATTTCATCTATTCTTTGTATGTATTCCATTTCTAATAGCTGAGTTGCAGCTGTTTTAAAGTCACTCTGAGGGTTTTTACCAAGAATTCACCTAATAATCATAATGTGAAGTGACTGATGAAAAATTATTGTTTCTGTCTATAAAAACTGACACATAATAGATCCTGGTTTTCTGTAGTTATGAGTAAAGTGCTCATTAAATGTCTCTTCATGCAATGCACTGACAATCACTTCAAAATTGTTTAGCTAATCAGGCTACCCCATTCTGAAACTATTAACAAAGGTAATAAGAATACAAAATCCTATAATAAGCTAACAATGAAGATACTAAAATTCTGCTAATTTATGGCTGGAATTTACCTTGCCATTCAAAGAAATGTGGAGCTTTGTTAGAGGGCCTCTCATCTCTTCATGCAGTGTACTTAAAATCTTCTTTCTCATCTATTAAGAGTTGGAAGAAGGATGTAAAACACTGAAAATAATATTTTAATTTCATATAAATAAATAATTTCAGAGCACCAAATGAACAATAGTTAACAAGAGATTATGAAATCTCTATAAGAGATCATGGCAGTCAAATCTATACCCTGATCCCCTGCAGGTCTTAAAGGAGATTGCCTTCTCTTTGAACCTCTCTTTCATATCTTTGTCTCCCCATTCCATAGCTGCAACCTCCTCACTCTCAGTCTTATCTCCTGACATTATATATTTGGAGCCATGTAATCCTCAACGGAGCTGCGGTGGCTCAAGTGGTTGAGACGCTGAACTGCAGGCTGTGGAAGTTCGGTAGTTCAGCAGTTCGAGATCCGAGTGTGCTGCATGACGGAGTGAGCTCCCGTCTCTAGTTCCAGCTCCTGCCAACCTAGCAGTTGGAAAGCAAGAAATTGCAAGTAAATAGGTACCACTTCAGTGGGAAGGTAGCAGCGTTTCATGTGCCTTGGTGTTTAGTCATGCCAGGGACATGATCACGGAAATGTCTTCAGACAGTGCTGGCTCTTCGGCTTTGAAACGGAGATGAGTACCGCAACCCTAGAGTCGGATTTGACTGGCTTTCAAGCAAGGGAACCTTTACCTTTAAGTCTCAACACATTGAGTGGAATTCAATTCAGCCACTGGACACAGCAGGCAAATGAAAGTCCATAGAAAGAAATTTTGCAGTAGGGGACTTAATGACAGGCAAATGTATGAGGTAAGCCCATGCACAATAAGTCAGGACACTGGAGGGAAAGTGCCTGCTAACATGTTATTCAGCAGCTGGGTAAAATAGTGCCAACTTGCTTTTTTCTTTTATATACACTAATAAAAATGCTAGACACTACCCTTAAAAACATTAAGCTGAACGACTGGAGGGAAAGTGCCTGCTAACATGTTACTCAGCAGCTGGGTAAAATAGTGCCAACATGCTTAAAAACATTAAGCTGAACACTCACTGAAGGGGCCTGGAATAGCTCCATGAGGCCTGTGACTATATGCAAATGGCTGGAAAAAGCACACGTGCCTTACAAGGCTTGGGGCCAACAGTCTGTAACTGAAACATTATGAGCCAGTGTGTTAAGAAACCATGACACTAATCTACAAGCTGGGAATTCAGAATCATCAAGAGGACAGAAAACAGTATTAATATACCTCGCTGGTAAGGACAGTGTAGTCTTCTGCTGCCATCATTACTTCAGCTGCTAAGAAGTTGAAGATCAGATTGGTAATGTCTGTACAAACAGTCTTCAGCATGTGTTTGGCAATGTTAGTTTGTGTCTCATCTGCAGATGAGAAATGGAAACCAGCACATTATAACACTTGCAAATTTACTTTGGTATCAGTTCATAATCATTCTCCACATTAATTACCAACCAGCTTTTTATGGGCCATAATATAGAAACTTTCATTCCAACTGCTTTTTTACAAGTTAAAAGTACTGTAACATCAAAAAGCATGAACGACCTATAAAGACTAGACAAGATTTTTATTTAAAACTGTATCTTTTTCAAACAGAGATAAAAATAAACAAACTGGTTTCCGTTTGTGGGGCACAAATTGTAGGACTCAAACATTCACTCAAAAATATCTGTGGTGAGAAAGAAGTAGACAGGACGCAAGAAAATTACAAAAACACAGCTATGGAAATGAAAAGCTCAAGGAAAAGAGTGGGCAACACTGCTACAGAAATTATTGGAAAAAGATGTCAATGTGCACTAAGAAAAATATTGGCATATAATAAACCAGCAAGGCTATTTCTGAAGAAGAAAAATGTAGAAGTTAGAATAAAAGCAGGACTCTCAACTTGACACTGCTTCTTCGCTAACAAAGAATACTCCTTATTCCAGTTTACATGCAAGGAAAACCTGGCGTACTTTCAATGATGAAACAGCACTTGCAGTCTTCATCTGTTAGTCTGCCAAGGTATCTAGATTTCACTTTCTGTTTTCCCCAGATGTAGTTGTTCAGAGTTCTAATTGATAGTAAATTACTAAAAATATAAATCTATTTACTGTACCTGTAAAATGTTTTGCTCCTTTTTCAAATAACCGGACATTATTGTACAAACTAGAAACTTCTTCCTGCAAGTCCTTGATGGTCTTTTTCCTGCTAGTCCCAGACGAATTAGAAGCTGAGGACATAAACAATGAACGCAGTACTTCCTGATAGCTTTTTGTCAAAGGCCTGAAGATAAAGATAATAAAAGAAGGTATCTTAAACAAGAAGAAGCCAGCATTTCTCCCAATCTGTGAAGGCAAACCCAAGATAAGTAAAAGAATGCAATTACCTTACTAGATGGTCAGCAAGTTCTAGTATCAGCTCTTCAGGGCAGTCCCTTATGTGTTTTCGTAAAACATCCTCAATCTCTTCATGTGACATAAAAAGGATCTCCAAGTGTTTGCTCCGATCTGGAATTATAACACTGAACATGAAATACTGGAACATGGTAGCTTAATTTAGCTTAAAGCTTCCTCAGCTGAAGTCAATATAGGAATGCTATCCTTCTTAAAGCCTATGTGAAACATGTTCCTCTTAATTTTATGGCTCTTGCACGTCACAGAGATCTAGAATGCATTGAATACTGATATGGAAGTTATTCCAAGCCACTATTTTGTTTTCTGTAAATTAACTACAAAATGCCACAGCTCTCCCCACCCCTTCAGCCTCTGACTGATTTGATAATTGGGTAAGAATAATTTGGAAACAAAGTTAGTAAAAGTTGTTCTTTGGGAAAACCAAATTATGGAATTATTTTACACAGTTCATAAAATTGACATTTAACAGTGTGTTAATAGTGGGCCCATAGTTAATAGTGTTAAGTATCCAAACACATACTTATCCAGATAGTATCCAGATATATACTTAACAAAGAAGACATTATTCTCAAAAACAATTTAAGATAAAGTTAACATTTGTTGTTTATTTATTTATTGTTACTTAGTAAAAAAATTCTGTGCTGCCTTTCCACCCAATTCAGGGTCCCCAAGGCAGCAAACATTAAAAAATTTCAAACATTTAAAGTACAAATATATATACACAATACTTACAATAATTAAACAAAACATGTAAACACAAACACATATCAGCAGAGAGAAGGGCTAGTAAGAGTTAGTGAAGGAACACCAAACAAACAGAAGTATTCACCTGCTACTGTCAGATAATAAGAGGGGCCCAGATGAATCTCCCTGGGAAGGGAGTTCCAAAGTTTCAGTACTACAATTGAGGGGGCCCCTTCTCGGGTTGCCACCTATCTAGCCTCCAGCTTAAAAAGTGTATTCCAAATGTTGTTCTTCCTACAGCTTGTTTAATATTTGAGATTGGCTTCTTTACAATCACATATCTATATATAGACACATATATAGACATATATACCCTGTTTCCCCGAAAATAAGACCTACCCAAAAAATAAGCCCTAGCAGGATTTCTATGCATTTGTGGTATAAGTCCTAGTGTGTCTTCTTGAGAAAAAATAAATATAAGACAGTGTCTTATTTTCGGGGAAACACGGTATACATATTATATATAAAAATACAAAAGTAGAGGCTGAGCTAGTATTTCTTAAGCATCTGAGGTAAAAACAAGGTTACAGACTTGTGCTACTTGCTTGCGATTCCTCATCACTGTCAACATCCTTTCTTCCCTTCTTCTTGGTTTTCTTAATCTTGATTTCTCTAGCATTTCCACCACCACTGCCTCTCACACTTCCGCTGCCCTCTGGTGGAGAAATTATTTGGTTAGCACACAAAGTGTATGAAGGGATGTTCTCTCAGGCAAACACAACATGAAACTGAAATCCCTGTATCAAATAAGGATAATGGTAAGGCCTGATGTACTATGTAGAGAAAAATAAATACTGCCACTCTTTGATGTGTAGGAACAGGACAAAGTGCACAGTACTTCAATATTTAACTCTAATGTCCAACTGGGTAGTAAAACAAATTTGAACACAGGCAAAATTGAACACAGGCAAGACGAAAGAAAGCAGTCTTCTCAACAGGATCTGTGACCACATACGGCTGCTTAAAGATCCGAAGAAACACCTTTAGTAAACCAACAATGACATTAACACATAGTTCAGTGATGCTGAATACAGGAACTTCACTTACATTGAACTATAACCATTGTATGTATTATAAACAGAATTAAGTCTCCCCTGTACTTTTCATTCAAAATGACCCCACTAATCCTCAGTCATCAAATCACAACAATAGAGAGTCTGAACTGATTCTGATACAATATTTTGTTCTACAGAACAGGGCATGAGCAAAACATTAATGAAAATATTTTGTCACCTTACGTAACACTTTTCTTATTTATTCTTCTGTAGGTACTCTATGATAATAAAAATCAGCTGCAATTTCTCTGATAAATATCACTTAGCTTAAACATTAGTACCCTTGACTGACTTATACCATGACTAATCTCAATGTTTGATGTAAAGTTTCTTAACCACAGCAAATCCTTTTAACCTTATCACCTGTTAAAGGAAAATACTTAAATAAAATCAGTATTCCTTATTTACAACAATAAATACCAATTTTTTAAAGAGCACATGCAAGAATTAGGCTCAGCAGCACTCACAGTGGAATCAGCTGACATGATACAGTGAAAGATTCAGGTGGGCAGGCCATGTGGGTTTGAAGCAGCAGAACAAAGTTTGAGTCCAGTGGCATCTGAAGAGGTGTGCTTGCACACAAAAGCTTATACCTTGAATAAATTTTTGTTTGTCGTAAAGGTGCCACTGGACTCAAACTACAATACAGTGAATGCACATCTTAAGTGTATATCTGTTCACTTGACAAATGAGTAGTATCTGGATAAATGAGGGACTTAAATCACATCTTCAATGCACATATATAAAAAAGAAAAGCCCCCTGTACACAAATTGGTCATGCATTCACTGTACCTTGTGAACAGGTCTATCATCCTAATTGAATAAATAATGTAGCATTGCACGACCATATGTCCCATTTTTACTTTTGCACTGACTAAATGCCTGAAGATTTCCTTGTATTTGGTTCATTGGTGCAAACTTATTTTGTTTAATTGTAAGAAAATAGTTTTAAAATCCACCTGGATCTAGTTTTAAAAGCTGTTTTCAGTTCAGGGGGGGTTGTATATTAGCCTCTGCTGCTTCTATAATCTCCCAGAAGACTCTGGCTGCCAGGTAGAATTTTGTCTTTGTGCCTCCCTACCCTTACCCAACCTTGTCTGTTTCAGAGTACTTCAACACAGATATGAAATACTGAAATGTACTTCTCACACTCACAATGATCAAGAGGTCAGTAGGTTATGTAAAACAGCTATGTGAAGTGTGTGGGTGTTTCACTAGCTCTGCTTCCACTGCTTCCTGACTCCTGTGATCAGTCACATACGCTTCTCAAAAAACACAAAAGATGGTAACAAGTCTCCACAGGTGAGCCTTCGTATACTGGGATGAAAAGGACCTCTCATGTTTCCCACTTTCAAGCCCCACAAACTGGAGAGTTATTGCACTGCCCACCCGTCTGTTTCTTTGCCACTCTATGGCAGACAAAGCTGCTAATAACCTGGAAGAACTGGATTCTCCCCTCCCCCCCAAATCTCATCCTGTCTTTCAATATCTTTTTCAAAAACTGCAACTAAAGAGTGGAGAAAGCCCTTGCTATGTCAATGTGGTGACTAGGAGTGTGCAATTTCTTTTTAATTGGTATTTTTCAGTTTGGGTCTATTGGACCTGAATTTTTTTTGGTATTTCTGAAAAATTCCAGATCCCAATATTGATATGGTATTTGGATCTGGGATTCTTTTGAAATCCTGATTTTTTTTCAGGTCCAGTACACCCAAGAAGAAAAATACTGGTAAAAAAAAAAAGCCAGCCCAATCCTGGGTCTGGCCTGGCTTTTCCTACAGCACAGTTCGAACTGCACTGCAGGAGAAGCTGGCCCCAGGATCTGCATGCCACAAGGAGGTGTTTCTCCCCGCTGCACACAGATTCTACCCAGGCCAGCTTCTCCTGCAGCGCAGTTCGAACTGTGCTGCAGGAGAAGCTGGCCCCAGGATCTGCTGTGCTGCGGTTAGCAGATGGCTCTCTGCGGCACAGCAGCTTCTGGGGCTGGCTTCTCCTGTGGCCCAGTTTAAACCGGGTTGCACCAGAAACCAGCCCTAAGCCAAGCCAGCAGGAACAATCTGCTCCACCCGGCACAGCTGATCCTTGGGCTGTCTTCTGCAGTCCCTTTAAACTTTAAAGGGACTGCAGTAGAAGCCGGACAAATAGCTCCACTTTTTTGGATCTACTGTTAATCCTCTAGTATATCCGGGATTTTCTCGGGATTTCCCCCCCAGTTTTCCTGAGAAAATGTAGATACATTTGAGAAGCAAAAATATACCCCTCCACACAATACTGATAAGGTATTTTTCGGGTATATCTTTGGCTCAGGTAGATCCGAATGCACACCCCTAGTGGCAACCCCTTCTGGATCTGCCCCATACTGGGGGGTGGGACATTCAGCCATTTAAAAAAAAAAACCCTCCTATAAAGCTAACACACAGTTAATGATCCCACTTTCCTACCAATTGCTTTCTTCCTTCTTTCATCCTTTTTGTCTTTTTTACTTGAGGAGGCATTTTCTATAAGGGAAGACTGCTTCAGGTCGTCTTCAGTGATTAAGTTAACTGGGTTATTATTTTTCATTTCCTGAAATGAAGAACAAAAGCATGTTCAAATGTGCTATATAGAACTCACTGTAAGTTCTCAAGGTTTTCAATACCATCTCTTCCTTTTGCTCAGTAGGGACATAAGGGACTTTTAACAAGTTAAGCAAGATACCACTAGTGTGCAGGTGGTACTGTAATTAGTAGTTTAGGCTAACCTCAAAAAGATGAAAAGTATTGTCTATTCTCATCTGCAGTGGTTCTCTAGGACACAAAGCAGAGATCTTTCTGGCTTGGCAGCCATTAACTGGAAATGGTAGGGCTGTGTGTATGTAAAGTGCCATTAAGTCGCAGCCAACTCATGGTGACTATGTAGGCTGTTGATAAACATGGGACCTTGGGCCTGCTAGGCAGGTCCTCTAACACTGAACTATGAGCTTTACTTTAGACCTTCGGGTGACTGTCCATCCAGATCCATTCTGCTAGAAAATCTATGACTATTTTTTCCAGTTTTTTACTTCATGACATCCATGCTTTTAGTCTTGAGATATGGCTCCTAGGATATACTGACTGTAAGCCCTTTAGAGACTGTGACAGGTGCACAATAAGGTGGTCTGGCTTCTCTGTGGAAGAAAATGCTGCTACTGCCTTAGTTGTGCTCACCCAGAGAAACCACAGCAGCATATAATCTTTCCCAATAGTACTGTAAATCCAGAGTTTGACTCTGAGAACTGTAAAGTTCATTTTACTAAGTTCATAGATCTCGCTGCTGGAGGCTGGCTGAAAGCATCTAACTGCTGTACCGGTGGGACTACAAAACCGTTTAAGAACATTTCTGTCAGAACGACAAAATTAAACAATCTTGAATTGTTGATATGATTGCAATTACTTATGTCCCCCTTTCCTTTGTAATAATAAATGTTTCTGACAAAATTTCATATCTCTAATCCATTTATACTGCACTTTTAGAATAATGAAATTGCCTACATTTTCCCTTATGTCTGTCATAAAAAAACCTTGAAAAATCAGTAACTATTATTTGCTATTGCTTCTATGTTTATGTTATTTATAGTCCAGTTTTCTCAATGAAACCCAAAGTGGATTATACAGTGTAAGTCAATACAAATAGGAAGCAACACAAAAATTAAGACTGCAAAAATTTGAAACTAAGCAGAAACCTGACACAAAGCATATTAACACAACATGTTAAATGGTGCATGAATTACACAGTAGGATAATACACACAGCAACAGATAGCATGTGTTATACACAGTAGTATTGTCCACAGTCTCTTTCCTTGTATAAAAGCATTCTTCCTGAATCAATTCTGTTATAATAAAGTCCTATTACTTGTGTAAAAAAGCTCTCCTGAATAACTCAAGTTTTGCATAATTTGTGAAATGCCAGGAGAGTGGAGCCTTCCTGACCTCCTCAGGCAGGCCATTCCATAAGGTGGGGGGCACAACAGAGAAGGCAGTTGTTGATCTTGCCTATTTGCAGGGTGTCCCTGAAACCTTTCTCCTTCAGGCTGGCGGACCCAAAAGAACAGTACATGTATGCATTTGGGGGGGGGGGCAAACTGGGAGTCTGCAGAAGGCAATGATTGCCCTCTTGTCCTTCACAAAAGGGGGGAGGGAAGCTGTTTTGTGGGAGGATGTGCCAAAGGAGTACCAACTTAGGATCGAAGTCATATTCAGATGATTTTTATGTGAGGAAGTATATTGGTCAGGTCCACACACAGCAATACTATTTTAAGATTTTGTTTTTATCCAGTGGACCATGCCTCTTTTTTCCCCAGGAAAACTTTGATAAATGCAACAAAAAAGGGGCACTTTAAGAGAGAGAGATTAAAGCACATCAAAACTGGTTTTTTTCAAGGTGGTGCTACTAGGCATACAGCTTAGAATTAATCAGTTAGAGAAGCTAACTTGTTGTTTTGTTCTTGATTATATAGAAGAAGAACCCAGAGTCCAACATTTCATTAGAAAATGAATCACAGACAGACAGGCTTAAGGAAAACCAATCTAATGACAAATGAAGGAAAGTAGCTTAGTACTTTGTCAAAATATGCTGAATGTTTTAAAGAAAAATAGCAAGCTCACATTTAATAACCAAAAATCAGTACAGTACACGAAACATATAAGAAACTTGATGCTGATTTCACAGACAATGCATGGGTTTTTAAAAACAGAGATAACATCAATATAAAGATTTCCTAAACATCCTGAGACCCTTCAAGCTGAATATAGCTCCCTATCCATGCCGTTCACTAGATGCTTGCCCAAGACTTCATAACCATGGCACGGGATGGATGCCAAGCACTTGGTAGTCTACAATACATTACTGGGAGTTTAATTGTACAATACTTTTCTAAACAGGCTCAGGAACAAACCTTTTCAGCTTTCTGGTGCATCAGGTCATTAAACAGCTCAGCACAGTTGTTGATAAACTTCTCACTGACCACCACAGTGTCACTGAAGACCAAAGTTGAAGGCTGATTCATGAAAGATCTCATCACTTGCTGAAGCAGCATGCTAGCGTCTTCTACCGATAATGAACTTGGAAGAAGAGGCTAATATTAAACACAAAATTGGAAAAAGAAATCAAGTTCAGATTTATTGCTCAGCCATTTGCTCACATACAAAGTCACTTGTATGTACCAGCCTAGGGTGTCCATGTTGGCACCCAATGCAGCATTCTGAGGGCCAACAGACAACACACGAAAGACCTGCAGTTAGGATTTTCTGTGATTTCTGTACAGCCAACTAGCGGTCATAGATAACTCTGAAGACTGGAGAAGGGTTATTAGGGAAAAAGGTATTTTAATCCCTTCTTTTCCATGCATATTCTATAATAAAAATCTTTAAAAGGGTTAGGGTGGTTGTGGGGGGGGGGGGGGGGGGATACTACAGCTTGCGCCTGTCTTTTCCAGACTGCTTCAATCTCCAAAGAGGCACAGAGGGAAAAGGTTTAGACATCCTCACTCCTAGTGATCCAGCTACTAATAAGTTTTTAAAAACCACAGAAATCATAATCGCAGATCTCTTGAATCTCATCTGACACCCAAAATCTTGGTTTTCGGGTCAGTACATGGACAATGCCTGCTGAAAGCTCAAATGCTGTGGGGAAGTAGGAAGAAGAGCATATTTAATAACCTATGTAAATTTATTGTGTTTAGAGGTATAAATAGGTGTGAAGATGTAAACGAATGTTTAAAAGATTCACAAAATAAAGTTTTTGATAGAAGAAACTTTTGCTGAAGATTTTAAGGGAAGGAAACAGACTGGCAAATAAAATGGTATTTTAACAAGCACACATAGGATAAATTGTTTCAAAATACAAGAAGAAGAGAAGGAGGAGGAGGAGACTGGATTTATACCCTGCCCTTCACTTGGAGCCTCAGAGCAGTTTACGAACTCCTTTCCCTTCCCCTCCCCACAAAAGACACCCTATGAGGTAGGTGGGGCTGAGGGAGCTCTGAGAGAACTGATTTTTCAAAAACAGCTCTGACAGAACTATGGTTTGCCCAAGGTCATCCAGCAGCTGCAAGTGGAGGAGTGGGGAATCAAACCCGATTCTCTCAGATTAGAGTCCGTGCACTTAACCACTACACCAAACTGGCTTTACTGATCAGTAGGTTTGCATTGAAATAAATTAAAAATAAGTCTGAAGCAAATTGTGCCTTGTTTACAACCTAACCCACTCAGTAGCTGGCCACTCTGATCTATAATCCTGTACTGCTCTGCCTGGAGGGACAAATATGCAGTCTCCAAGAAGCCTTTCTACAGGTATAACTGGCTACAGAATTTTGGGCAGAATATTACTGAGCTTCCATACTCTAGTTGACCCCCGTTCACCCAGGCATACATGCAGCAATAAGTCTGCATAACTGCATAAAAATTGACTTCATAGAAAAATATATAAAACAAATATGGTGAGAAGAAACAGAATACAGATCATACCACAATATCCACCCAAGATCCAGAACTGATGGCTTCATCCACTGAGGCTTCTACTTGATCCATAATTTCCTGGCCAACACAAGATGTTTTCAGAAACAAGAGCTGCAAGGACTTGTATCTTTTCTTTATGTAGTTCACAGGGTCTGGGATGCCAAGTCTGGACAATGCGTCAAATTCTACAAAATAACAGAAAGTCCTTGATTTTAAAGAATTTTTAAAAAACAAAAAAACAAGGAAGAGCCACAAACCTGTTTCTTTGCATGACTGATCACTTTGCCCTGAATTTTGTTTCTTGCTCATAATGAAACTCAGACTAAAGGCCATTGCTTCAAGAATGGAGACTTCTAGTACTCTCTCAGCTCCACTCACACACAAATATACTCACTTCATGAGACAGAATCTGAGACGGTCCATCTCGGCTTTACCCTATGTCCCCAGGGGACAAATAAAGTAGCAAGAAGGCAGATGAAACTTATGTCTCACCCCACCCTCTGCTTCTTCCATCTCCCATTGAGGACTTTGCCATGGACAGATTAATTGCAGGCAAGGCTGCTTTACCAAATCTGCCCTGCCCAGTGTTATTAATACCTTGATCACTACTACCAGGCCCTGAGGAAAAAGGAAGTTCTGCACTACCTTCTCTCCAGCTGAATCTGTCTGCTAGGAATTCTGGGAGTGGGAGGAGAGGGGTGTCACAAACAAATATTTGACTTCCCCACAATGCTTGGGCTGTCTTTAGAGGATGATGGGGGGACATTGCTCCCTTTCTTCTAGTGCAACTGTTGTGAGGGCAGTGTCCCACAGTTTTAGGAATAGTAGGAATGATGTGGCTCCCCTTCAACTTTACCTGAGGGTTTTTTCCCACTGAAATGAGTGGCATTTATTTACCACACCACAGTTGGAATGCATACTAATCTTCTAGCCTCCTTTCTTTACACCAGCTATTAAGATTACACAGGCCTCACCACAGTAGGACAGAATGTTTGGAGCAAGCATTTTACAGGAAGAGCTCAACTCAGATATAACAGTGGGACACTGTGGAGAGTGTGATCATCTGAAAGCAGGCCACTAAAGATAACGCAAACCCATGGATTATTTTAATTATATTAGCTTTAAAAAACCAGGAATTGGCTTTCAGGTGATCAGTGAGATCATGGTTTGCCACAAATGCTGGTTTCATTGTGTGTTTACTCTAGCCAGTAAGCTCTGTAGCTGAGGAATAAGGATGGAAAAGCTCATGTTTATACATACACAAAACTATAGTTAATACCAACTGTGTGATTAATAACCTATCTTCAAACCTGATCCCAGTTGGAAAGATCCTAACTATCCATAGAGGCCAGCATTTGGATGATCCCACTTGCCATAGTAAGGCTCATGAAACTGCCCAGTGTTATGTCTGAAATGAACTGGACAGATATCCTGAAACGTACTTCACTTGACAAATAACTTTCAAACAAATTTATGTTTACAAGGAAGCCATTACCTAAGTAGCCATTTTGCTTGAAAAAAGAATCCACCCAATTGCTCTGAGTTCTGGCATAGATGTCAGGGATGAACACAGCCCTGTCTTGTCTTCCACCAACAACCGTGCCTTTCAGACGTCCAGCATTAACAAGCTCCTCCAGGACAGCTAATGAAAGAAATGAAGTAGCCACATCATTAAACGTATTTACGAACAAAGTAGGGTGACTGTCTTTTAATGAGTCACAAGAATTACAAAATCAGGCTTCAAGGACCCACTTCTTCACAGCACAAATCCCCACCCTGTGAATATTCACAGGCCCAAGGTTTTTCATCCATGACACTGTGGCTGTAATTTCCTTGCTAACTATTTTCATAACTTTTTATGCATCAGAATCCAGCTAGTGTTGCTGACCTTTTAAAACTATTTGATGTATGTTTATTGTTTGCCACTTCAAGAGCCAGGTGGGCTGAAAGCACAGGATATAAATATATAAAAAATAATAAAGGATCACTGAGATTTCCTGGACGATACTTTGACAGTTTTCCCCAAAGCCATTCTAGTTAGAAAGACAATATTTAGTATCTCTGGACTGAGTTACTTAGTCACAGCAGAGCATTTAAAGGCCAACTCCAGCACTGCTGCTTTCAAGGCAGGAGCTGCTGTGTTGGCATTATGGCTGCATACTGTTTTGTCTGTCCAGACAGGCAACATTAACCAGCTGAACGACATTGCCTCCGGTTCAGTTTAAAGCAGAAAATGGCATACATGGATGAAAATAGATAAACAATGTGTATGGTATATGATATGAAGTCTGAAAGTGGAAACTGATGGCAGAAAAAGGATGAAAGTGGAGACTGATGGCAGAAGAAGCAGGTAAACAGACATTGAGAAATATTAGACTAGTGCAGGAACCACTTTCTTGTGTCTTTTTTCCACAAGGTAAAGTTGGGAAGCACAGAACAATCACATGGGGAGGGCTTATCAAGAGACTTTTTCCCAACTAATTACTGGCTGGTAGCTGGCCATGACAGAGGGTAACAAAGGGGGGGAAGGTAGCCTGACCAGAAATCACTATTTATGAATTCCCTATTTCCCCCCCAGTGGGGACCTAAAGACACCTATAACATCATTCTCCCCTGCTCTATTTTGTCCTTAGAATGACCCTGTGAGTTACTTTAGGCTGACAGTGAGTGAGTGACTCGCTCAAGGTCACCCAGAAAGCTTCCACAGCACAGTGAGATTTCAATGTGGTTCTCCGAGATCCTCCTCTGACATGCAAGCTACTATACCACACTTGGGGTGGCTCCCACAGTGCTGCAGCAGCACATGAGGAAACCAGTACACAGGAAAATGTATATGCTTCAAGGTAAGTATGTAGGTATGTAGGGCTATCTTTCAGATATGCTCCTGCAGAGTGCAGGGAAGTTGGACTAGATGACCTGCAAGGTCCCTTCCAACTCTAACATTCTATGATTCTATGTGGACAACTGGAAATAGGTTGATTCTAGCTATGTGTTCCCAGAAGATACGCAAAATTTGATGCAGGGAAAGAAAAAAAATTATAAAAGGGAGCAGAAGGGAGTTAAGTTGGGATGCTCTGCAGAAAGCATGAGACACGATAGTTCAGGAGACATACACTAAGGACTTCAGAAAGGTCTTGTTAATGAGGTAGGGCATCTTTAAGGGCTATTGCTATAAGGGATTATCTTTCTGGAAATCGTGTGTTACATCATTAATACGCCATCCTATTAACGAAGAATGACTACTACTGTTTAGCACTTTGATTATTTTAAATGTTTAAAATGCTTAAAATGTTTTAACTGTTCTTATGTGTTTTATGTGGATTTATGGTACTTTGTACACCAATGAATGTGAGCCGCCCTGAGCCTGTCCACGGGGAGGGCGGGATAAAAATGGAAATAAATAAAAATAAAAGAAAGAAATCCTTAAATGAAAGGTAAACATAAGTGACATAAAGTATATGCTTCACTTACTAGTATATAATGCTAAGGACATCACAGAGAGTCTGGCTCCACTAACACCAAGCAAAGCCTATAAATAAGAAGCCCAAGCAGTTAATGTCACTGGGTTATGTGAATTCTGTACCCCTGTGAGTGCTTGGCTGATAAAACTGTCTGTTGCCATGGACAAATAATGGCACAGAAGACAAAACTAGTACTGTGCATCTTGTTTCATCCTTCTCAGGTAGCCATTTCATCACCAGGAATTTTCATTGCCAGTGTTAGGGAAGCTCTACAGTTGGGATACTATAAGGAAACTATTGCTTGTTGAAATCTGTACATGTTCTGTCAAAACTGTTTACATGAAATCTGTTTTAGTAGACATGTAACTAAGACACATAAAACCAGGCAACATGCATTTCACAGGATCAGTTTAACCAGTTTTTTAAAGAAAAGGTACGCAACTACCTGATGTACTACATCAGGCTGGAAAGGCATCTATGTTATTCAGCTACTGTTTGGGGAGACTAATACTCTATTTACAAACTAATGACATTAGACTATTACTATCAGCAGCTCACCTAGTATGCCTCTTATGGGTGCGTTCAGACGGGGCATTTAAGCCGGTATAGAAGCCGGTTAGAAACGGAGAACTTACGGGCGATCACACGCACAACATCTGCCTTCCGTCCCTAACCATTGCCAATCAACGCAAACACCCCTTAAACCGGTGTAGTTTGCCACTAGGTCCCCAAGTGGTGTTTTCCTGAGGGCTCCGGTTCCAGCCGCATTTTCCCCATGTGATCGCTCTCTGCCGGTGTAGAGCCACTTCTGCTGGGAAGCCCGAGGCTTCCGCTTTTCACCCGCCATTTTTTTTTAGCCTCAGAGATATGCGCTTGGGCAAAGCTTCGCCCCAGCGTTAATAAAACAAACAAACAAAAAACCAGGTGATTAGTTTTAGGCTTCGGACGAGTCCGGGACCTCACGGAGGCCCTTTTCGCTGTAAAAGTTTAAAGAGCAGTGTTCCTTCAGGACATGCTTTTTGGGACAGGGTGTTCTGTGCCTGCGCAAAATCTCAATTCTGTGGATGGCTGCCTACACGCATGCGCAAAATTGAAAATAATAATAATTTTAAAAACTGCCAACGTGCGCTGCTGCGCGCCTAGTGTGGACGCCCGGGAGCGATGTGTTGTGCAGTGAGGGAGGTGAGTGTGACCGCGCTTGCCCCGGATCAAATTAGTCCACTTGGAACTGGAGCAGTTTAAACCGCTCCCGGCAGGCCGTCTGGCCGCACCCATGCAGAGAGACTACTGAAATTGATATTAGCATGAAAGAATCTGAACAAAACTCACAATAAAGCAAGTGTTCCTGGAAGCCATGCCGAGTGATTAGGTTAATTACTGCTGTAGGCCTAAAGAGAGAAGAGAGCTAAGTCACGAGCCAGGAAACATTTAAATGAAAATTCAGGATCTTACCTTTAATCCAAGTCAAACACCACATTTCTGAACAGTGGAATAATCCAACATGAATGAACCAACTACGCTCCACTTTGTACATGGAATGCTATTACAATAGATATGTAATCCATAACACTAAATTGGTATAGATTCAGATGGGTAGCTGTGTTGGTCTGAAGTATCAGAACACAGTTATTTAAGTCCAGTGGCACCTTTAAGATCAACGAAGTTTTATTCAAGATATAAGCTTTCATATGCATACACGCTTCCTCAGATACAGTGAAACAGAATTTCCTCAAGCCCTACATGTAGGAAGATGGGGGGCTGGGGGCAACCATCAGGAAGGGCCAGTCAGAGCCAAGATGCATAAGTAAAGCTGAAATTGTGGCCAGTAAGATCAATGAATGGCAGCAAATTAGCACACAAATGCGAGAGCCAACAAACAGATGTGAGAACGAGGCTCAAGTCCAGGGGCTGTTTGTTTGTTAGTGCTTGCATGTGTGTACTAATTTGCTGCCGCCTTGATACAATCTCAGCTTTACTTATGCATCTTTGCTCTGACTGGCCCTTCCTGACAGCTGCCCCCTCATCTTCCTGTACGTAGGGCTTGAGGACATTCTTTTTCCACTGCATCTGAGGAAGTGTGCTTGCACACGAAAGCTTATACCTTGAATAAAATTTCGTTGGTCTTAAAGATGCCACTGGTCTCAAACTTAGTTCTACTATTTCTAAATGCAACTTTCTATCTTTGATATCTGCAGTGTTGTGAAATTTGTAAAGATTTACCACCATGTTTGTAGCATTCAGGAGTGTGACTTTAATGGTTTGCATATTTGGCTTATTTTATCCACAGTGGAGAACTTGAACATGTTTGGGTGCAGACAGCATGAAGTCCTATTAATGCATCATTGCACATACTTTCTGATACCCAATGAACATGCTGTCAACAGACACTGGCGGCCTGTATTAGGGTCCTGTGGGACTTGCACAGAAGTTCTTCGAGAGCAGCAAAAGGCTGTGAAGTTCTGCTTTCTCCATTTCTGTCAGTAAAGACACCATCTGTAGTGTCCAAGGAGATATCAGCTCTTTGACATTTATCTTCAAACATATGAAGTTTGTCATGGTAGGAACAACTGTATTCATGGGAGTATTACCTCCTGTTGGGCTGTCACTGTTCACTCATAACAGTAGAGACCACAGTATGGATGGAAGGCTGGAAAGGAGTGAGGATAGAGGAGAAGGGAAAGCCCTCTCGCCTTGGTAACATTCCCTGCATTTAAAGCCCAGCCAGTTTTGTGGACCTAGCCCCACTATGCATATGGAATAGGATGGTAGCAGGTAAAGAACATTTCTGTTGCTGACTTTAGGGATAATATCACGAGCAATGCACTCTCTGTGTGAGATGCTCTCTGGGTTGCATGAGCTGGGTGGCTGCGCACATAAATTGAGAGCTGCTAAAGTAATTTCAATGTAAATTAGGCAGGAATGAGTCTTAAGAAGTATGCATGCCCTTATTGCTTTGTGGCTTCTAGCTCTTTCTCACTCTGTCCCAGTGGCTGGGCTGTACTTGGATCGCTAGATGGAAGGTAAGGAAAAAAAGCACATGAACATAATAAATCTGCCTCCTATGAGCTGCTTGATGCGTACCCACTTCCTGTCATCGTGACACACATTGTACTAGTACCATTACAAGGCTTTGAGTTGCTGATACCCCACAATCTAAAAAAATTGAAGTGTGGAACAATTAGTCTGTATAACGATGGGAATGAGCGCTTTGTAGAAAAGCAAGCATCAGAACAATGCAGTCATCATTGCTAGGTGTTAAAAATAGAATCTAATTCAAATGTAGTTAATATCCAGTCTTGCCTTTTTTAAGAAAGTCTTAACATAGTGGCAGACTACTGCAGCTATGTATTCAACTTACGTATCTTCCCAAGATGGTTTTTAACACAGTAATAAATTTACATGTTTAAGAATCAACTCTTTATTCCCCCTCCATGTACAGGGGAAATGGTATAACTGCCACAAGTAGAAACACATAATCAGACTTACCTTGTGATGGCACTGAAGAGACCACGAATGCGGGCCTGATGCCGAGTTACAAATGCCTCTGTGAAAATCACCCCTCGGTTGTCCTGATCTATTTGCCCATGGATAATTTTACCCAGACGTGCAGAGAATGCCTGAGAACAGAATCGTAGCATTTGATTGGACAAATGATTTAACACTGCATTGAGTTCTGAGCGTATGCCACAGGTATTTAATAAAGAGATTTAACCTTGATAAACTCAGGTATTACACAACCACAAAAGAATCCCCATCACTGCCTACCACATACAGATATGAGAAATCTTTCCAAGCAATCTGGGGTGGAATGGGCATTGGGGTGGTGGTGTTGGAACATCCAAAGTTCCCTCTAGTTATCACAAGGCTCGATATTCTGGAGTGTGGCAAGCATGTCCTGGAAGGTTTGGTTCAGAAATCACAGCAACAATCTTCCGTTCATCCATGAGTAACTGATGGAAGCACCCATCTTCTACCATATTCTGAACCATATTCTGTGGCTCCGACACAAGACTAGTGGGAGCCTGAGGATGTTAGAGTTTGTGCAGACTGAAAGATTCCTCAAACAGCTTTGGCTCTGCCTTGCCTCATACGGGGGAAAGGCAAAATTGATGATTTCATGGAAGAAGCTTTCTATCATTCCAAGGCACATGGAGCAAGTCCTCTAATATTACTTATCCACTCTAGAGCTTCCTTCTCTCTTTGGCATCTAGCAGCGGATGCTCAGAAACAGGCACATGTACACCTAAACAGCAACTAGCAGAAAGACCCTGATCAAGTGCCTTCTCCTGTCCAGAACTGCTGTGAGATGAATTCAAACAGCTGAGAGCACACAAGCAGGGGTACACTGTCGTGCTACTTCCTTGCAGCATTTCACAATGTACATGGGTACCAGTGACTGGCAAGCCCATAGCTGTGGAGAGTACTACAAGCAAGGCACTATTAGACATATACCATGCTCCCCTCTGAATTTCTGGTTTTCATTTTTTTTAAAGCAAGTGCCTAGCTCTTTTCCTTGCAAAGGGAGAGAGGAAAATGTGCAAGCAGACTTTTCTCCCAACTGTCTTGGCAGGAATGGGAGAGATAAATCTTTTTTTTTTTTGGCCCCCTGAAGGGGATTTTTTTTATTTGCATTTCTAAAAAAACCTACATAACTACAATGAAAAGGGGAAGGGAAACTACAAGCTATGGGAGAAAGAAAAAGGAGGCACTAAAAGTCCAAGTGTTGAAGGTTACAAACTGCTTAAAGAAAAGATTTGTTACTCTTAACAATTACTTTCAGACATGAGGAGTATCATCAATCATCACTTCAATTGTCAAAACCAGCTTATCAGGCTAGACAGAGAGTAATTCCATAGCTAATTAACAAAGATACAGACCTTGAGAGAGTTCGGCATCTCCCTATACGCTTTCCCTCCCCCCAAAAAAAGATATAACATTGTGGAGCCAAGGTTCCCTCAGTCTATACAATCACACAGATTTATCTTCCTTCTCTGTTAAATCTTATTTCACTATCAGCTGCAATATAACAGGCTCTATCCAATTAATACCGCTTTCCCCAGGACTTTCATTTGCTTTATTGCTTGTCTTAGATCATAGGGGTCCTTCCTTTTGTTGCTTCCAACACACGCTGGTTGGAGAATCCAACCGTTCACTTTGTAGGCAGATTTTATGAAGTAAGGGTGGCCAAGCCCTTTGCTCCGAAATTCCTTTTTAATCTGCCTGCAACCATCCAATATAAGCTAAACTTTAGAGTCTCCATACAGTCTTAATTTCTTCTGTGATCAAAGATCCACTGCTTCTTGGTATAGACACTGTCCCTTTAAAAGTACATCTACATTTAGAGCCAGTTCCGTCCAGCAGAGGGTGAGCAATTTTAAGCTGTAGGAAGAGTCTATGATTAGGTCACCTGACCTAACCCTCCGATCTCCTTCTTCCTGAGGAAAGCTTGGGTCCCGCCTTCCTCAAAGTCTCCGATCACCATCTTGGGGGGATGTTTACATTTACCGAACAAAGTTGCCAAAGTCTCAGAGGTCTGTAAATGCTTATTTTTTGGAAAAATTCTCTGCTCTAGTCTTTCTGTTATAATCCATGCCACTGCATGCTCAGTCCCCCCCCCGTTGTGTTTCCACTTCATTAGGTCGTTTAGGGGGTAGGGCTTCCCC
>NW_015174300.1:529924-537960 GCF_001447785.1 Gekko japonicus | reverse complement strand
TTAACCACTACACCAAACTGGGGGATGGGAACAGAAAGAGGGAAACAGTTGTTTGATTCAAACCTCCACTTGGAATCAGAAAGTTCCCTACTTCAAAAATGCAAAGCCACAAGCCCTCTTGAGGCTGAACCCTCTGCCTTACTACCTGAGAGTTACCTTCCACAGTGCCCCTTTCATGGGAAGGGTGTGCACAGAGAGAAACCCAAGCAGCTTTTCATCACCTCTGAGCCACCTACCCATAAAGCCAAAATGTAACTCACAGGACACCAGCAATAACAACAAGGGCGGGAGCAACAAACACAAAGATGATCTCTTTAAGCAGCTATACTTGTGCCCTGGAGGCTTCCTTTGCCTGCAGGAAAGGGGAGGAGCATCTAAGCTCAGTTTCAAGGGAGGATAGCAAAAGCAAACAATCCTTGCAGTTGAATGAGCTTAGCTTCCACGATTTGCAGTTTCCATAATTACTACAGGTTTGCATCACAACCTCATGCATGCTTCCCATTATCCAACATATAACATAACCAGTCAATTAAAAAAAAAAAATAAAACAGGAAGAAAAACTAAAAGAAAGCTGCAAGCTTTCACTCCCATAACCTGGTGAAAGCTCGTAACTGGGCACCTCTAAAGAACGCTCTCAGAAAACTAAAAGCAGAATTAATTAACAAAAAAAGACTGTCCTTATCTCAAAACATCTGAGTGAGAGAATCAACACCCCAGACAGACGAAGGGAAGAAAAGAGTGCTACCTTAATTTTTATTAGGTGGCAAGAAATGACCCTAGACACAGGCAGCTTCAAGGTTGTGTCATTCTTTTGCAAAGTCCTCACTTTGGAGCTCAGTGCCCAGGCTGGCAGGGGGTGTGTGTGTGTGTGCGCGCGCGTGTGTGTGTAATGCAGGCGTCCTGGAAGTCTCCAGAACATAAACACTGGGGCAGGAAGAAAACGTTGCTAGTCTTCTTAAAAGAGTTACTGACTCCATTCCCTCCCCAGGTTTTTCCCTCCCCCTCCCTCCCCAGAGGAGGAGCCCTCAGCCAATCAAAGGAAGACTTTCTTTCTCTCCTCTTCCCAAGCAGGAAATAGGAGAGGCTGGAAACAGCACAGAACACACCGCAAGCTGCAGGAAAGTTTTAAACTGGCACTGGTTCAATCATTTCAGGGGAAAATACACCCTCCCAAGCCCCCCCCCCCCCCCGAAGATTACGCCTATGTAATGTCAGGAGGATATGGGGCCATAGGAGCAGGGTGCAAGAGGAAAGAATGAGCCTCCCTTCTCATGCACTTGCTGTTTTTAAAATCATTTATTGCAAGCCACTTAGCTGTAAATTGCTCGAGTAAAAGAATATGCACCCCTAAGCATAGAACACCTTTTACTCATTAATAACTACTTTGATTACAATTCAGTATTAATATTCAGGCTTTTCCCCCTTTTTTGCAGGAATGATGTTCTGATGCAGTAATCAAGATCCAGAACATCATTCTTGGAAGGAAACAAACCCAACACTGACAACAACTAATAATCAAAACACAGGAAAAGAATTTTTGTGTGGTTAATTGCTAATACAATTTGAAGTCCAGTTAGGATATTCACAACAACAACCACAACAACAAGAAAGCATTCTGCACACACCAGTATGTGTTTAGTGTAGAGAATACCAAATCTTTCAGAAGTATTGTAAAGTGCTACAGGCATGAATATGTAGGAGTGCCTCATAAATACATACTGCTACTTATTTTCTTCATATATTCATTTAGGAAAATGCATTTTTATTTATCTCTGGCTTCACATTTTCCCCATGCAACCTACAGATCAACAAACTCTTTCCAAGTCTACATTTTAATAGTTGGGTTAAGGCAATGACTCGCTCTCCCTGCACCTGAGCACAAAAACTATTGTTTTTTTCAGAGAATCTTATTGAGCCAGTAGATCAGATAGCATTCATTTATGCTTGAAGGATACTGCTTCATGTCCATATTACTAACAACAGAGGCTGCCAGGAAGTGAAACCAAGTTACAACACTGAGATCTGATATCTTGGTAACTGCGTTTAGCAGAAACAAGCAAATTAAGATAACGCATACTGGATCATATGAAATTCAAGCATCATAATTTTACTATACTTACACTGCCACCCAGAAGATAAACCTATTATCCCAGCAATATACTTCGGGGGCAAGTGGACCATTTTTGCATGAAGAGGATATACAGTTACCTGCTTCAAGAAGTCTCCTGGAAGGTCATATGTTTTACACAAATCAGATATTTTCACTTGGCCTGTTTCCTGTAATTTGTCATTGGTTTCTTCTGCCACTTGATCTAGGTAATGCCTAAAATGAACACAAGAATAAAATGTTGACACGCAGTTCTAAATTTGCCTCACTTAACCCACTCATCTCAACATTTCTCTGTCTGATACTATGGAAAAAGTTCACAGACATATTTTGCTGACATACTACTTCTTTGCCACCTTTTCCTTCCTCCAGCAGCTCCAAGCAAATTCTACAAGCCTTCCACTAAACCCCAGGAAACTCTTGAAAAGAAAATGTACTGCAGCATGGGGGTGGGGATGAAGCGAAGGGGGGAAATCATGTGCAAGAGCCTACTGCTTCTTTTACTCATTTACTGTGGAGCTGGTGGATAATGATTGCATCCAGTTGACCCTCCTCACTATAGCTTGTGTTGCACTGCATTTTCTTACAAGGATCTCCCAGTCCTCAACAGAAGATTTTTTGGGATGTGCAGGAAGCTGGTGGGAGAGAAAGGCAAAGAAGATCCACCTCCGTAGGATCAAACTTTACTCCATATATTTAGATATTACATATTGGACCCTTATACAAACATCAGTATAAAACAGGTCTTCAGCAGCAGCTTAAAATGGAAACAAATATATTCCAGCATAAGCTTTTGTGGAATAATTTTTTTTAAAGGTGCTATTGGAGTCCTGAGGGGAGCTTCACCAAGAAGGAGCTCCTGAATCACAACTTTTGTGTCTAGCACAACTAGTTGAGAGGACTGAGTACTTCCAGATCCCTTTACACATTCCATGTTATTCTGGTTCAGACACCAGATATAATAAAAGGCATCTCCCCATCTCCTGTGCGCAATTTGCTTCCTATAGTTTCCTGTCTGAGGCAAATTCAATCATGCCACATACCTGCACAGTCCTTCTCTTTTGTTCGGATTCGTTATTCAAAGAATGACAATAAATACTGCAAGAGAAGCCTTTCTCTTTGTCTTAAGGAAAGATTAAAATGCTTTTTTAAAGTTAGGGAACTACAATAATACTTTAGAACAGCGATTCTCACTTTTATGGCAGTTCAAACTGCTTCATAAAAGCTCAAGAATGATTCCTCAATCATAATTTGTAATTATTGGTCTTCATTTGACATTCATCACACCTAAAAGCATGATATGAATTTCCACTGCATTTAATTACCCTTGAAAGAACTCACTCATCTATAAACTGTCCCAACACTAGTTGAATGGTTCGATCTGATTTGACAATGTCATTAGCTCGGCTTTCAATATGGAGCAGATCCACATTTATTACCTGGAAGAAGGAAAAAAAAAAACAGGTTCGTGCTTAGAAGTCAAATTAGATTGCCATTAAAACTATCTATTTTCAGGTTCATAACTATTATACACCAGGTATTTTCAATTGTCAATACACCAGCAATATCTTAATTGGAACAGAGACTGTGGTACCAGAAAATAAAATAGCTAAACTCATGCATACAATGTACATTTTCAGTAAAAAATGTAATTATGAAAAGCTTCAATTACTTGAAGTTTAGAAAAAGAAAAAAAGATTACTGGAAATGAAACATTAATTAATTTTGTGAATGCCCCAGTGATCAGGCATTTTTATTTCTATGTGCTCTGTTATTTAATAAGAGACTTCTAAAAAGAAAGACCTGCTTCCTTCATAGGTTAAAGCAGGTATCAAGTATTAAAATGGAATAATCAGGAATAAAAATATTGGTTTGTATAACCAAGTATGAGAACAACATAATAGCATGTAAAGAACTGCTACCTACGGTTATTAACAATGAATTAGACGTTAGTGGTTAGCTGTGTATACATTATTCTATGACTATTTATGAATTTATTCTTTGCCATCAAGTTGCAGTCAGTTTATGGTGGCTCCGTAACGTTTTCAAGGAACGAGACATCCACTGCCTGCCTCAACACAGTTACCTTGCACTTCTGCAGCCATCTTTGATCCAAATACTAACCAGGGTTAACTCTGCTTAGCTTCCGTGATCACAGGATCAGGCTAGCCTGGGCTATCCATGTCAGGACCGTTTATGTACACAACTATTAAAGACTGCTATACACTTTACAATGGTTCAATTAAATACAGATTTCAGATTTTTTTCTAAAAAACCAAAGTTACCTGTTGCAAATCAACAATGTTTACACGACCTATAAAAAGAAGAATATATTAAAACAGGTTTTAAGACACTGGTAAAAAAAGTCATTAACAAAATAAAATTTTAAGACTATTCATTTAATTTTATAACCCAGTCAAACATTCAGTCAGATTGTATATGTGTTTACTTGGAAATAACCCCACTCAGTTCAATGAGACTTATGCTCATGTAGTATGTGGAGGGCTGTAACTTCCCTTCACATGTAGCTTTACCAGCATGGCTACTGATGCTTCATCCACATTTACTCATATGCTGCACCAGTTTCGCATAAAGATATCCAGCCATCTGAGTCACCACTTGCACTGAAAGCAGCTGAACCACCTTTGTTGGGCTCTTTATGCATACCTGGACCAGCATGGAAGCGATTGCACAGGCCTATAATATTAAGGAGCTTTTATGAACTTTTAAACTTCGCAGCTTATCTGTGTATAATATGAAATGACAAGTAGAGGAAAGTTCCATGCAGAAAATTATTAGATATGTTTTCCCCCTACCCCTTCCCTTTGTATATTTTAAAATTTAATAAAAATCTATTTTTTTTTTAAAGGAAGCGATTGCACAGGCAGCAGCAACATCATAAAGATTGGAGAGATAAAGAGGACATTTGCTGCAACCCACCAATTACTTGAAGGCCTGAAATTCTGGCATACACAAAGAGTTTTACACAGTCACAATGACATTCTAATCTACTTTAGCAGAGGACGCTACTCCACAACAGCAAAAGCATGGATGTGAGAAAGCATCTCCTCCTCTGGAGTGAATTTAGAAGGCATCTTATAGATGCGCTTCATAAGCACATCAGGCTCATACAGAGCTCTGTATCCATGGCATTAGTTGGAGGTGAGTTCTACGGAAATAAGGCTGCTAGTCTGATGAAGGAACAAGAAGATTGTTGAGACAGACTAAGCTGACTGCAAAAGTGAAGCTGTGAAGAGATCATTACCAGAAAGAAAACTAGCTCTGCCACCCTTTTCTACACAGGACATTAATTATTTCCAGCCTCAGCATTTGCCAGTGTACACACCTTGTTCAGAGTGAAACTGTTGAACAGACCTGGATGCTAACTACACGGTAGTACACTGACAGAAGTTTATAAAACTCAGAGGAAGTATGATGTCCTCAAGCACTAAAATTACATCTCAGTGGTGACTCAGCAAGATGCAGATGTGTTTCCTATGTCATTTTTTTTCCAAAAGCAAATGGGATGTAAAATCTTTATTCTTTGAATTTCTAAAAGCACTGAGAAACAAAGGCACACTTACCACCACGAACATGAAGTTCATCACGTATCTCTCTACTAATTTGTGCAGGAGTAATATACTCTTTCCCATCAAGAGTATGCACAACATCCAACTGTTTTTCAGCAATCAACTTAGCAACGATCTCTATGCAATTACGTTCCGATAATCTGCACACATAATAAAGCAAGACAAACATCTTCAGGTAAAGCCTCACAACTTGGAATTTAAACAAGTGATACCTTGCAACTGTAACAATTTAGAGAGGCTCCAGTACAGTGTTTACATTTCGCTTGTGCAGTGCAACCATAAACAGAGCATCAGCCTTCTAAACCTTACACTTCAGTGAACATAGAAGGGTGTAACTATGTAAGATAGCACCATTACTCCCCTCAACCAGCTATATTTGTAGGATAAATAGGAATTCCAATTAATATCATATGCATTTTATTACTGGTGCATGTTATTTCAGATTAATACACATGGAGTAGCAAGTTGTAATCCTGTGTCCTTGGCAAAAGGCAAGCTACCCAGTCCAATATATCACAATTAAGTGACGTGTGCACCCTTTGAAGGGACAAACCTGAAACACAGAAAGTGTTTACAGATCAGGCTTGCTGATTCAAAAACACAGGTTTTCCCCCCCTGTGTCCTCCAAGTCTTTTATACTTAGGATTTTATTTAACCATGTAACTATGGCAATAACTATAGTCAACAGAGTAGTGGTTATGGCTGGGGAAACTTTGGTTTGAATCCCCACTCTACCCTGGAAACTTGCTGGGTGACTTTGGGGCAGTCACACACTCTTAGCCTAACGGATAAAGTGGAGGAGAGAAGAACAATGTAAGCAGCTTTGGCTCCCTGTGGGAGAGAAAGGCAGGGTACGTATAAATGAAAAAACAAAAAACTTATGTGTTCACAGTGGCATAAACACAGCTTGCTCACTTCACTTGCATCTTTCCTCCTCCCTTCATGCATGAAGCTTGACTGAGAGCTTCTACTGAACTCCAATTTGCTGTTAAATCCAGATGGAGTTGCCTGCGTAAATGACAGTCTCCTCCCCCCTGCCCCCGATTAAAAACTTTGGTTAAATCTTAGTTTAGAATCCCATGAAATTAGAAGGAAAACGTCTAGTTGCCTATGTGCCTGCATGTACCCCACACATGAGGGATAACAAAAGACAGAAGGAACATGTGAGCATGGTTGAGAAGCCACGTCTGTAACTGTCACAAACAAACATAAGCTTGTTGTTGAATGCTTTCACGGCCAAGTTCATTAGTTGCTGTAGATTTTTCAGGTTGTGTGGCCGTGGTCTTGGCATTGTAGAACCTGACATTTTGCCAGTAGCTGTGCCTGGCATCCTTAGAGGTATAACACAGAAAGATGGAATACTCTCTGTGTCAAGGTGAGAAAGAAAAATGGTAGGCAAGTAATTTATATCTACTCCAGAAGGTGGGGTAGGGGTGAGTCATCATCTTGTAGGAGTTCCCCAGGCTATGAACATGCTAATGGAGGAGCTTTCCTGAGGAGGTTCTTTTGTATATGGATTGTTTCCTGAGGAGGTTCTTTTGTATGTGGATTGGCTGTTGAAATTCTAATCTTATCTGTAGTGCTATTGTCAGATGTAGAGCCTTTTGTGTTTTTCAGGACAGGAAACCATGCCCTATTTATTTTTTAACTCTCTTCTTTCCTGTTGAAACTGAGTTTAGAGTTATGAATTTCAATGGCTTCCCTGTGTAATCTGACATGGTAATTGGAAGTGTTGTCCAGCCTTTCAGTGTCTTGGAACAAAATACAGTGTCCTGTTTGAGTTAGGCTATGTTCAGCCACTGCTGATTTTTCAGGTTGGCCAAGTCTGCAGTGTCTTTCATGTTCTTTTATTCTTGTCTGAATGCTACGCTGTGTGGTCCCGATGTAAACTTGTCCACAACTGCATGGTATGTGGTATACTCCCACAGAAGATTGGGGGTCTCTTCTGTCTTTTTCAGATCGTAGCATCAGTTGTATTTTTCTGGTGGGTCTGAATACTGTTTGTAGGTTGTGCTTTTTTCATAAAACATTTCATTGTTTTTGCCCTATTTAGAATGTCTCTCTGACCGCCTGATGGCATCACAGGGGAACAAGACAGAATTAAGACAAGATGTCCCACATCTTCTATATATATAAAAGAAAGTCCCCACACCATAAAATCAATGCCCAGGCCAAACCGCTGGACCTAGAGACACCAAATTCGGGGAGAGCGCTCCTACCGTGGTGTAGGTGCTCGCTAAGAAGGGATTTTTAGAATTTCGACCACTAAGTGGGTCAAAAGGGGGAAAATGTGCTCCCCCCATTGATTCCTATGTGGCTGCCAGGCAGCTGCCTCTCTG